>NC_064559.1:138538790-138841820 GCF_937001465.1 Orcinus orca
TGTTGAGCATCCTTTCATGTGTTTGTTGGCAATCTGTATATCTTCTTTGGAGAAATGTCTATTTAGGTCTTCCAAAGAGCTAACACCTATCCTTCTCAAACTCTTCTCCCTATTTTTTCAAGATCCTCATCTTACACTGGTAGGAGAGGGATGGTGCCGGTTGAGGGAGGTTATCTCTAAAACAGCTCTAGTGAAATCTTGCAAGCTGTTCAGCCAAGGCTCCAGCTGACTTCATTATCCCATTTTTAAGATTTTACCATTCTTAAGTATGATTTGTTTACTGCTACAAAGTGACATAGAATCAAGTCGTAGAACATAGAATTAACAAAAATATCTGGTACTATGTGAGTGAATGAGATTCTCTCCCTCATCCCTGAATACGCAGTTGTACAGTATATGCTCTTTTCAGAAATTGGATTTATAGAAAACTTCTATTGTTCCTGACAGCATTCAAAATTATATTCTGTATGATCCTTTCTAATCAGTAGAATTAACTTCTAGAGAAAAGAAGCTTGATCGTATATTGTACTCATTGATATTGCTACTGTTTTTAAAAAGTCACACTTGTTATCTCTCAAGATGCTTATAACATTGTCATCTCCAAAATATATTCAATGCAGCAATGTGTGTCTGCTGTAGTGATGCCCCCCAAAGGTTCTGATTCTGGCAAAGAGGTTATTTTTTATTTTGCTCTTAGAAAGTCATTCACATGGATATTTTGTTTCAAAATATTTCATTTTTTGCATGAAATATGCATCATTATATAAAAGCTTAGTATTTCATTTCTTAAATCTCTACTTTTCTACATTTTTGGAAATTAATTCTCTCACTGTTCTTGTGAAACTTGGTAAGAGATTGAGAATGTTTTCATATTTAATTGCTAAAGTGCAAACATTCTGAAGAACATGTTTAATCCTGGTTGGTTGGCCTCTTTCTGCCTTCCAGAATCCTTCTGAGATAGAATCAGACAACCATGGGATGTTAGAACAAAAGAGACACTGGAAACCCTAAACTTAGAGTTTAGGGATGAGATGACTTGGTTCCACTGGCATGGTTTATTTCCAAGGAATAGAAATCCATCAAACTATTCACATGGGCAAGAAAAAATTAGGAAAGGAAACCAGCTTTTAAAATGGACTGCAAACAAAAAAAAACCCACAAAAAATAAAAAAGATAAAGTGGACCTCAAAAATAGAGTAAATTTTTTTTTTGTTAGTCTCCTCTGCATCACCCCACCCTCCATCAGCAGAAACATAAGAAAGTTCAGAGAGTGATTATTTGCTAAAGCCTGTGTTGGGTGTGCAGTTCTTACAGATTACAAAATTGAAATGACTGAATCTCACATAAAAGTTGGATATCAGGCCACTTTAAAACTTATGCAGTTGTCCACTTGCAAGGGTGGGACAACTGCACACAAGAATGATGATGATGAGTCCCAAAGTAGAGATGTTTAAGAGACCACCTCATAATAAAGGCAAGTTCCCTGAAAATAGCACTTCAATTTCCAGGAGTGGTCTTGAAACAGAGGAGACCTATGTGGAGGCCTTCCTGGTGCAGGTAAGTAGTACAGAGACAAAGATAGCACAGTCAGGCAGGGAAATAACCGTAGCTTAAACAAGTCATCCCCCAAGCACTCCCAGTTCTGTCTCAGGTAAAGGTAAAGTCTAATACACATTCCTCAGTTGTTTTGCAGAAACCATATCCTAACCAGATGAAGAATCGTGACCCTGAGAACATATACCCCCCCAGATGACCTGGAGCCTGAAGATTGATAATGTTAACCCCTGTGGTCTCACCTGGTTACCTCACCACCCAATAATCAGAAAATTGTGCATGAGCTGATTACGTTCCCCACAAATGTCACTCCCCTCACTTTGTCTTTAAAAACCTATTCCTAAAAGTCATCAGGGAGTTCGGGTCTTTTGGGCATTAGCTACCTGTATTCTTCACTTGGTGCCCTGTAATAAACACTGTATTTTCCTTCACCACAACCTGATGTCAGTAGATTGGCTTTGCTGTGTGTTGGGTGAGCAGACCAATTTGTTTCATTAACAGTCTCTCTGGCTGCCTGGGGATGTTATTTATGTAATCCTGGGCAATTATGTAATTGCTGTCAATGATGTAACCGGGGCAAATGAGCTCATCACTCTATGTTCTGTCCCTACCAACTTCAAAGAAATTCCATGAAGATGAATCAGACAAAATGCATGAGGACAGGAGTTTTAACCTGGGGTTCTTTGGAATTCACAAGTGAATTTCATGTAAGATTTGTGTGTATATGTGAACAGTGCATTTTTCTGGTTAGAAACTTTTATCAAATTCTTAAAGAAATCTGTAAACCTGAAGTGGTTAAGAAGATTTACAGTCACTTGATCCTTACTACTTGCGAATTCTGTATTTGTGAATTCACATACACACTAAAATGTGTTTGTTACACCAAAATCAGCACACCCAGTGCTTTCACAGTCATTCACAAACACGTGTGAAAAATTTGAGTTGCCTGATGTGCACATTCCCAGCTGAGGTCAAACAAGGTGATGCTCTCCTATCGTGTATCATTTCTCACACTGTATCCTTTCCATGGTCTATTTAGTACCACTTTTTTTGCACTTTTGTGCTGTATGTTGTTGATTTTGCAATTCAAAATGGACCAAATCATAGTGATGAAGTGTCATCTAATGTTCCTGAACACAAGAAGGCTGTGAACTGCCTTACAGAGAAAATATGTGTGTAGATAAACTTCATTCTGGCCTGAGGTATAATGATATTGGCTATTATTTTAATGTTAACAAATCAACTGTATATTAAAAAAGGAGTCTAAACAGAAACACACATAAAACAAGGTTATATATTGATTTATGGAAGAAAATGTTGTGACCAGAGGCTTGCAGGAACTTAACCCTATATTTCCTCTAAGAGCAATGATTTACTATTTGCTAATTCAGTGTTTGTGGTGACTTTATAAAACAACTACCACAAATAAGGAGAAGCAACTGCACTTAGAAGAAGGGTGGGGAGAGAACATGGAATAATGCTTAAGAGTAGCACTTTGAGGTACATATAAACAATGATATTACTCAGCCATAAAAAAAGAATGAAATAATGTCGTTTGCAGTGACATGGATGCAACTAGAGATTATCATACTTAGTGAAGTAAGTCAGAAGGAGAAAGACAAATACCATATGATATCACCTATATGTGGAATCTAAAATATGACACAAATGAACTTATCTATGAAACAGACACCCAGACATCAGAACAGACTTGTGGTTGCCAAGGGGAAGAAGGGGTTGGGGGATGGATGTATTGGGAGTTTGGGATTAGCAGATGCAAGCTATTATATAGAGAATGGATAAAACAACAAGGTGCTACTGTAGAGCACAGGGAACTGTATTCAGTATCCTGTGATAAACCATAATGGAGAAAAATATGAAAAATAATACATATATGTGTGTATATGTAACTGAGCCACTTTGCTGTACAGCAGAAATTAACACAACATTGTAAATCAACTATACTTGAATAAAATAAATTTTAAAAAAAAGAGTAGCACTTTGAAATTGGAGATAATTAGCTTAGAGTTACTGAGAGTAGAGCAACTAACACCTGTTACCACCACCAGGGAGGAGGACCCTGCATGGAAGATAGCAAAGAGATGACAATGCCTCCCACCAGGAGCAGCTGTCCCAAGATGTCAACCCACTGCACCGTTTGCAGGTGTTGGGGTCACCACGAAAGACATGACTCACACAGACACTGGATGGAGCAATACTTTGCTTCAATAGTGTCAGTTCCCCAAGGCCAGTGGGTCTTGCTGTGTAGCTGATGCTGGAAGATGGTCTGCCAGCACCCCTCTGTGTTGCCAGTGAAGGACCCTGTTTCCTCCTCACCAAGACCAAACAGATAGAGCAATGTGTTTAGCCAGGTCCCGTGTGACGCATACACTTGAAGCAGAACAAAGAAGTACACTTTAAACTCAGAACAGGAACATTATATTCCCAAACAAGGTGATACACCCAACATAGGCTGTGAGGGCTCCTCATCTCCATGTAAGGAAATGTTCTAGGCCCAAGGCACACTTTGGCAGCTGTGCAAGCATCAACAAACTGCATAAGTACCCTTCCCAACACTATCTATCTCTTGCTAGCTGTATCGGTTGAATTATTAAACCTTGCTGAGTTCAGTTTCCTCATCTGTAAAATAGGAGATAATAATAATGACAATAAGAATACCTACTTTGTAGGGTTTATAGATTAAATATGATAAAGAACATAAAGAAAAAAACCTTCCAGCTTTGTGCCTTGAATGTAAGAGCTCAGTAAATATTGTCAAAAAGTCAAGGATCCGATCTTCAACCTGTCCATGATACCATGTTCCCCAGGTGGGAGGGAAGTAGAGACAGTCATTTATCCATTCCACAACTATGGAATGGATAGATAAGGAGGTGACAGATGAGCAGAGACCTGAAACAAGTGATGGAAAAAGCCACAAGAAGCTTGCATAAGAGTGTTCCAAGAAGAGGGAATAGCAAATGCAGGGACCCTGAAGCAAGAACAAGGTTGAGATAAAGACTAGAAAGAAGGCCACTGAATTAGCAAGCGAAGACTGAAGCTCAGTGACAGGCAGAAGGCAGAGACCTAGGGCCTCTAGAAGTAGATATTCAAATGGGGGCTACTATAGTGGACACACAAAAAGATGATAGTTATTTGGACTAAGGTATTGGTGGAGGAGGTGAGAAATGATTGGGAGGAGAGTTTATAGATGATGGGTTAGATATGGTATGAGAGAGAGAGAGAGAGAGAGAGAGAGAGAGAGAGAGACAGGGAGAGACAGAGAGGTCTTTGGCCTGAGTAATTTGGTGATTGGATAAGGGATTACTTACTAAGATGGGGAACACTGGAACAGGACCGGGTATGGGATGTAAATCAGGGGCTCTATTTCAACAGGGTGAGCTTGAGATACCTCTTGAACCCCCAGATGGAAATACGGAGTAGGCCATTAAATGTGCAAATTAAATATGCTCAGGTGAGTTATGAGGGTGAAGATATAAAGTTAGGAATCATAAGCATATAGATTGTATTCAATGTCATGGGACTGGATAAAATCACTCAAAAAGCAAGTGTGGATTGAGAGGAAAAGAAGTCAAAGATTGAGCCCTGGGACACTGCAGCATCTAGAGGTCAGGAAGATGAGGGGGTCCAGCAAAGAAGGCCCAAAACAAGTAGCCACTTCTGCATTTGACTGCAATCCCAGGCATCCTATGAGCAGATGCTGAGCCCTAGGATGGGCTTTTTTTTTAAAAAAAATTAATTAATTAATTAATTTATGGCTGTGTTGGGTCTTTGTTTCTGTGCGAGGGCTTTCTCTAGTTGCGGCAAGCGGGGGCCACTCTTCATCGCGGTGCGCGGGCCTCTCACTATCGCGGCCTCTCTTGTTGCGGAGCACAGGCTCCAGACGCGCAGGCTCAGTAGCTGTGGCTCACGGGCCTAGTTGCTCCACGGCATGTGGGATCTTCCCAGACCAGGGCTCGAACCCGTGCCCCCTGCATTGGCAGGCAGATTCTCAACCACTGCGCCACCAGGGAAGCCCTAGGATGGGCTTCTTCTGATCCCCAAGTCCCACAGCCCTTTTCCAGGCCTCAGCCCAATGCAGCCATTTCAATACCAGAAAATAATTAGATTAATTAGATTACTATAGAATAAGCTTAGGACAATTGTAATATTCAATATATATTTACTAAATAGTATATACAAGTGAATCAATAAATGAATATTGATGAATTTTATTTTTATTCCTCTTTAAGTTCTTACGTACAAATCATTATTTGTGTTTGATTTTTCCACCCAGAGGGACAATTGCATTTGCTTCATTTTAAGATCTATCAGAGGAAATTTTTTCTAGGCCAGAAATCTTTCCTATTAGCTCTGATGGCATCAATCTTCCAGAGTTTTATCAACTAATAATATTTTGTTCTTTAAAAAAAGGATATGCAAATTTTAAATTTTACAATTTCATTCAACAAGATTTTAGAGGTACCATATGTTAATAATATTAATTTATTCATTTAATTATGAAACCAAAACTTATGTAATATTTGTATGTACAAAAACACACTATTAGTTGTGTGTAGAATATAATACTCCAGTAATGAAAATTACTATTGCTATGCATCAAGTAGTAAACAAAGTGTTTTACATGCACTTCCTTTCTTTCATGGGATTCTCATAGCGCCCTAGGAGAATAATGTTACTGTTGTCTGTTTCATAGAGGAGAAAAAAAAATTCAGAGAGTTAATTAAGAATCTCATGGTCAAATGATTAGAACTGGGCAGAACTGAGATTTGAACTCAGCTGTCTATTATTACAGAACTTGAGCTCTTACTCTGCTCTGCGGCCTGTTTATTAATCAACATCATCATCATCATAAATTTCAGTTTTACTTACAGCATAAAACTAAAACCAAGCTTGGCCGACATAAGCATGCATCTCCAAAGGAAAACATGACAATGACTGAAATTCAACTGAGGTTGGAGGAAAATCCCATCCAAGTCTCTATCGAAAATGTTAACATTTTCTGTGACATATTCTGGAAAGAGCAAGACAAAAACTGGGACATGGACCTCCAAACAAAGAGCAAACACAGCACAGGGGCAGCATAGGCAGTGCCCCAGTGAGGACCAGGGTTCAGCTTTCCCACAAGAAGACCCTCAGTAGCAAAGTCACAGCCGTGGCAGCCTCAGCATCTCCTCGGCTGCAGCAAGACGAAAAACACTCTTGGAATTAAACAGAAAGAAAGCAAAGCCCAACGAAGAAATTATTTTGGGCAAAATGAGCGGTAGGTGGAAGTAAGAGCAGCAACAGCAGCGATGCACTCAAGGGGGCAAATACAGCCTCAGCAGCACTAAGCACAGAGCCAATTAAGCAAAACCATCCTTGGCAGCAGTGAGAGTGAGGGGGAAAAAGGGAATTCTTTGGCATCGTTGCAAAGGAAAGGGATTACAGTTGGTAGTAATCATGCCACCAGGTTTAAGGACTGGGCTTCCAAAATCTATTTGGAATATACTAGATAGATACTATGATCTGATTCTGTAATTATTCACTGGACATGTTTTAATGAGATAATATACAAATATATTATAAATATAGTACATATAATCTATTTATATTAAAGTGTTTTGTAAACAGGAACATGCAATTAAAAATAATTTTTTATATTGTTGCTATTAATGATTATATCATTAATATCAACATGATCACAAATAATGTTATTAATAATTAAAAGTGTCATTTAAAAAAATCCATACTAAGAGCCTTTTGGTCATTTGGCTATTATTCACTTTCTAGGTAATTTAAATGGGACCTGTTTCCTACCCTATACTTTTGTTAATAATCACCATTTGGTAAGGTAAACCTTATGAAGATGACCAATGGAACTTTATCAAATAAATCTGGGCTAAATTAGGCTAACCATTCTGTATATGATTCCATTGCTTTTTTTCCCCCATTCCAATGCTTTTCAAATTGAGTCTGCCTGCTTTCAGAATTCTTCAAATGATCATTTTAATTGCTTCCCTTTACATCCTATTTTAGTTTTCGTTAGATGGCATTTAATGAAGCTTCACTTATCAACTGGAGACTATTTTAAAATTTTACTTGATTTGTGATGTCTTGGGCTCTGCTTCCCCACTTAAAATTACAGCAGTGTAGAGTTCTATTTTATGCAAAGGTATCATACTTATTAGTTTATTTGTCTCAGTTTAAAGATTCTACCAGAAACCTACCAATTTAAATTCATATTGTCCCCCAAATATAAGACAGGTCTTATTCCTCCAGTAAATTCTAATTCTGAAAGGAACACATCTTTCATTGATGAAGAAAGCAAGCTCTGGCTAGGATCACCTAGGCAATAGAAATGGGATTTAAGGAAAGTAAACTAATGCTATTGCTGTCTAGTTCTTGTTCATGCCAGAACAACTTATGGTAATTTTTTTCTTGCACTGGAAAGGAACATGAGGGAGAAAAAAACCAAGCTATAAGCCAGGATTGGATAAATTACATTTTTTAAATTTTTAACATCTTTATTGGAGTATAATTGCTTTCCAATGGTGTGTTACTTTCTGCTTTATAACAAAGTGAATCAGTTACACATATACATATATCTCCACATCTCTTCCCTCCTGCGGCTCCCTCCCTCCCACCCTCCATATCCCACCCCTCTAGGTGGTCACAAAGCACCAAGCTGATCTCCCTGTGCTATGCGGCTGCTTCCCACTAGCTATCTATTTTACATTTGGTAGTGTATATGTGTCCATGCCACTCTCATTTTGTCCCAGCTTACCCTTCCCCCTCCCCATGTCCTCAAGTCCATTCTCTAGTAGGTCTGCATCTTTATTCCCATGTTGCCCCTAGGTTCTTCATGACCATTTTTTTTTTTTAGATTCCATATATATGTGTTAGCATACAGTATTTGTTTTTCTCTTTCTGACTTGCTTCACTCTGACAGACTCTAGGTCCATCCACCTCACTACAAATAACTCAAAATCATTGCTTTTTATGGCTGAGTAATACTTCATTGTATATATATGCCACATCTTCTTTATCCATTCCTCTGTTGATGGACACTTGGGTTGCTTCCATGTCCTGGCTATTGTAAATACAGCTGCAATGAACAGTGTGGTACATGACTCTTTTTGAATTGTGGTTTTCTCAGGGTATATGCCGAGTAGTGGGATTGCTGGGTCATATGGTAGTTCTATTTTTACTTTTTTAAGGAAACTCCATACTGTTCTCCAAAGTGGCTGTACCAATTTACATTCCCACCAACACCCTCTCCAGCATTTATTGTTTGTAGATTTTTTGATGATGGCCATTCTGACTGGTGTGAGATGATATCTCATTGTAGTTTTGATTTGCATTTCTCTGATGATTAACAATGTTGAGTATTCTTTCATGTGTTTATTGGCAATCTGTATATCTTCTTTGGAGAAATGTCTATTTAGGTCTTCTGCCCATTTTTGGATTGGGTTGTTTGTTTTTCTGATATTGAGCTGCATGAGTTGCTTGTAAATTTTGGAGATTAGCCCTTTGTCAGTTGCTTCATTTGCAAATATTTTCTCCCATTCTGAGGATTGTCTTTTCATCTTTTTTATGGTTTCCTTTGCTGTGCAAAAGCTTTTAAGTTTCATTAGGTCCCATTTGTTTATTTTTATTTTCATTTCTCTAGGAGGTGGGTCAAAAAGGACCTTGCTGTGATGTATGTCAGAGAGTGTTCTGCCTATGTTTTCCTTTAAGAGTTTTATAGTGTCTGGCCTTACATTTAGGTCTTTAATCCATTTTGAGTTTATTTTTTTGTATGGTGTTAAGGAGTGTTCTAATTTCATTGTTTTACATGTAGCTGTCCAGTTTTCCCAGCACCACTTATTGAAGAGGCTGTCTTTTCTCCATTGTATATTCTTACTCCCTTTATCAAAGATAAGTTTACCATATGTGTGTGGGTTTACCTCTGGGCTTTCTATCCTGTTCCATTGATCTATATTTCTGTTTCTGTGCCAGTACCATATTGTCTTGATTACTGTAGCTTTGTAGTATAGTCTGAAGTCAGGGACTGTGATTCCTCCAGCTCTGTTTTTCTTCAAGATTGCTTTGGCTATTTGGGGTCTTTTGTGTTTCCATACCAATTGTGAAATTTTTTGTTCTAGTTCTCTGAAAAATGCCAGTGGTAGTTTAATAGGGATTGCACTAAATCCATAGATTGCTTTGGGTAAAATAGTCATTTTCACAATGTTGATTCTTCCCATCCAAGAACATGGTATATCTCTCCATCTATTTGTATCATCTTTAATTTCTTTCATCTGTGTCTTATAATTTTCTGCATACAGGTCTTTTGTCTCCTTAGGTAGGTTTATTCCTAGGCATTTTATTCTTTTTGTTGCAATGGTAAATGGGAATATAATTAATTTCACTTTTGGATTTTTCATTAGTGTATAGGAATGCCAGAGATTTCTGGGCATTAATTTTGTATCCTGAAACTTTACCAAATTCATTGATTAGCTCTAGTAGTTTTCTGGTAGCTTCTTTAGCATTCTCTATGTATAGTATCATGTCATCTGCAAACAATGACAGCTTTACTTCTTCTTTTCTGATTTGGATTCCTTTTATTTCTTTTTTTTCTCTGATTGCTGTAGCTAAAACTTCCAAAACTATGTTGAATAATAGTGGTGAGACTGGGCAACTTTGTCTTGTTCCTGGTCTTAGTGGAAAATGTTTCAGTTTTTCACCATTGAGGATGATGTTGGCTGTGGGTTTGTCATATATGGCCTTTATTATGTTGAGGTAAGTTCCATCTATGCCTAGTTTCTGGAGTGTTTTTATCATAAATCGGTGTTGAATTTTAGCAAAAGGTTTCTCTGCATCTATTGAGATGATCATATGGTTTCTCTCATTCAATTTGTTAATATGGTGTATCAGATTGATTGATTTGCGTATACTGAGGAATCCTTGCAATCCTGGGATAAACTGCAGTTGATCATGGTGTATGATCCTTTTAATGTGTTGTTAGATTCTGTATGCTAGTATTTTGTTCAGGATTTTTGCATCTATTTTCATCAGTGATATTGGCCTGTAGTTTTCTTTCTTTGTAACAGCTTCGTCTGGTTTTGGTAACAGGGTGATGGTGGCCTCATAGAATGAGTTTGGGAGTGTTCCTCCCTGTGCTATATACTGGAAGAGTTTGAAAAGGATAGGTGTTAGCTCTTCTCTAAATGTTTAATTCGCCTGTGAAGCCATCTGGTCCTGGGCTTTTGTTTATTGGAAGATTTTAAATCACAGTTTCAATTTCATTACTTGTGATTGGTCTGTTCATATTTTCTATTTCTTTCTGGCTCAGTCTCGGAAGGTTGGGCATTTGTAAGAATTTGTCCATTTCTTCCAGGTTGTCCATTTTATTGGCATAGAGTTGCTTGTAGTAATCTCTCATGATTCTTTGTATTTCTGCAGTGTCAGTTGTTACTTCTCCTTTTTCATTTCTAATTCTATTGATTTGAGTCTTCCCCCCTTTTTTTCTTGATGAGTCTGGCTAATCAATTTTGTTTATCTTCTCAAAGAACAAGCTTTTAGTTTTATTGATCTTTGCTAGCGTTTCCTTCATTTCGTTTTCATTTATTTCTGATCTGATCTTTATGATTTCTTTCCTTCTGCTAACTTTGGGGTTTTTTTGTTCTTTCTCTAATTACTTTAGGTGTAAGGTTAGGTTGTTTATTTGAGATGTTTCTTGTTTCTTAAGGTAGGATTGTATTGCGATAAATTTCCCTCTTAGAACTGCTTTTGATTCATCCCACAGGTTTTGGGTTTTCATGTTTTCATTGTCATTTGTTTCTAGGTAACTTTTTATTTCCTCTTTGATTTCTTCAGTATTCTCTTAGTTATTAAGTAGTGTATATTGTTTAGCCTCCATGTGTTTGTAGTTTTTACAGATTTTTTCCTGTATTTGATATCTAGTCTCATAGCATTGTGGTCAGAAAAGATATTTGATACAATTTCAATTGTCTTAAATTTACCAAGCCTTGATTTGTGACCCAAGATATGATCTATCCTGGGGAATATTCCATGAGTACTTGAGAAGAAAGTGTATTCTGTTGTTTTTGGATGGAATGTCCTATAAATATCAATTAAGTCCATCTTGTTTAATATATCATTTAAAGCTTGTGTTTCCTTATTTATTTTCATTTTGGATGATCTCTCCATTGGTGAAAGTGGGGTATTAAAGTCTCCTATTATGATTGTGTTACTGTTGATTTCCCCTTTTATGGCTGTTAGTATTTGCCTTATGTATTGAGGTGCTCCTGTGTTGGGTGCATAAATATTTACAATTGTTACATCTTCTTGTTGGATTGAGCCCTTGATCATTATGTAGTGTCCTTCTTTTTCTCTTGTAATAGTCTTTGTTTTAAAGTCTATTTTGTCTGATATGAGAATTGCTACTCCAGCTTTCTTTTGATTTCCATTTGAATGGAATATGTTTTTCCATCCCCTCACTTTTAGTCTGTATGTGTCCCTAGGTCTGAAGTGGGTCTCTTATATACAGCATATGTACGGATCTTGTTTTTGTATCCATTCAGCTAGTCTATGTCTTTTGGTTGGAGCATTTAATCCAGTTACATTTAAGGTAATTATCGATATGTTTGTTCCTAATACCATTTTCTTAATTGTTTTCGGTTTGTTATTGTAGGTCTTTTCCTTCTCTTGTGTTTCCTGCTGACAGAAGTTCCTTTAGCATTTGTTGTAAAGGTGGTTTGGTGGTGCTGAATTCTCAGCTTTTGCTTGTCTGCAAAGGTTTTAATTTCTCCATCAAATCTGAATGAGATCCTTGCTGGGTAAAGTAATCTTGGTTGTAGGTTTTTCCCTTTCATCACTTTAAATATGTCCTGCCACTCCCTTCTGGCTTGCAGAGTTTCTGCTGAAAGATCAGCTGTTAACCTTATGGGGATTCCCTTGTATGTTATGTGTTGTTTTTCCCTTGCTGCTTTTAATATTTTTTCTTTGTATTTAATTTTTGATAGTTTAATATATGTCTTGGTGTGTTTCTCCTTGGATTTATCCTGTATGGGACTCTCTGTGCTTCCTGGACTTGATTAACTATTTCCTTTCCCATATTAGGGAAGTTTTCAACTATAATCTCTTCAAATATTTTCTCAGTTCCTTTCTCTTTCTCTTCTTCTTCTGGGACCCCTATAATTCGAATTTTGGTGCATTTAATGTTGTCCCAGAGGTCTCCGAGACTGTCCTAAATTCTTTTCATTCTTTTTTCTTTATTCTGCTCTGCAGTAGTTATTTCCACTATTTTATCTTCCAGGTTACTTATCCGTTCTTCTGCCTCAGTTATTCTGCTATTGATCCCTTCTAGAGAATTTTTAATTTCATTTATTGTGTTTTTCATCATTGTTTGTTTGCTCTTTAGTCCTAGGTCCTTGTTAAACGTTTCTTGTATTTTCTCCATTCTAGTTCCAAGATTTTGCATCATGCTTACTATCATTATTTTGAATTCTTTTTCAGGTAGACTGCCTATTTCCTCTTCATTTGTTAGGTCTGGTGGGTTTTTACCTTGCTCCTTCATCTGCTGTGTGTTTCTCTGTCTTCTCATTTTGCTTAACTTACTGTGTTTGGGGGTCTCCTTTTCAGAGGCTGCAGGTTCATAGTTCCCGTTGTTTTTGGTGTCAGACCCCAGTGGCTAAGGTTGGTTCCGTGGGTTGTGTAGGCTTCCTGGTGGAGGGGACTAGTGCTTGTGTTCTGGTGCATGAGGCTGGATCTTGTCTTTCTGGTGGGCAGGTCCACGTCTGTTGGTGTGTTTTAGGGTGTCTGTGACCTTATTATAATTTTAGGCAACCTGTCTGCTAAAGGGTGGGGTTGTGTTCCTGTGTTGCTAGTTGTTTGGCATAGGGTGTCCAGCACTGTAGCGTGCTGGTTGTTGAGTGGAGCTGGGTCTTGGTGTTGAGATGGAGATCTCTGGGAGATTTTCACTGCTTGATATTATGTGGAGCTGGGAGGTCTCTGGTGGACCAATGTGTTGAACTTGGCTCTCCCACCTCAGAGGCACATGCCTGACCCCTGGCTGGAGTACCAAGAGCCTGTCATCCACACGGCTCAGAATAAAAGGGAGAAAGAAAGAAAGAAAGAAAAAGATAAAATAAAATGAAATAAAGTTATTAAAATAAAAATAATTATTAAAAAAATTAAATTTTTTTAAGAAGAAAGAAGAGAGCAACCACACCAAAAAACAAATCCACCAATGTTAACAAGTGCTAAAAACTATACTAAAAACAAACAAACAAACAAAAATAAACGGACAGACAGAACCCTGAGGCAAATGATAAAAGCAAAGCTATACAGGCAAAATCACACACGGAAGCATACACATACACACTCACAGAAAGAGAAAAAGGGAAAAATGTATATATATCATTGCTCCCAAAGTCCACCTCTTCAATTTGGGATGACTCGTTGTCTATTCATGTATTCCACAGATGCAGGGTACATCAAGTTGATTGTGGAGGTTTAGTCCACTGCTCCTGAAGTTGCTGGGAGAAATTTCCCTTTCTCTTCTTTGTTCGCACAGCTCCTGGGGTTTAGCTTTGGATTTGGCCCTGCCTCTGCGGGTAGGTCACCTGAGGGCATCTGTTCTTCGCTCAGACAGGGCAGGGTTAAAGGAGCAGCTGATTCGGGGGCTCTGGCTCACTCAGGCCCGGGGGAGGGAGGGGCATGGATGCAGGGCGAGCCTGAGGCAGCAGAGGCCGGCGTGACGTTGCAACAGCCTGAGGTGTGCCGTGCATTCTCCCGGGGAAGTTGTCCCTGGATCACGGGACCCTGGCCGTGCCGAGCTGCACAGGCTTCCGGGAGGGGAGGTGTGGAGAGTGACCTGTGCTTGCACACAGGCTTCTTGGTGGCTGCAGCAGCAGCCTTAGCATCTCATGCCCGTCTCTGGGGTCTACGCTCATAGCCGTGGCTCACACCTGTATCTGGAGCTCCTTTAAGCGGCGCTCTTAATCCCCTCTCCTCACGCACCAGGAAACAAAGAGACAAGGAAAAGTCTCTTGCCTCTTCGGCAGCTCCAGACTTTCTCCCGGACTCCCTTCTGGCTAGCTGTGGCGCACTAGCCCCCTTCAGCCTTGTTCATGCCGCCTGTCCTCTCCCTGGGATCCGACCCCCGAAGCCCGAGCCTCAGCTCCCAGCCCCCACCCGCCCCAGCAGGGGAGCAGACAAGCCTCTAGGGCTGGTGAGTGCTGGTCGGCACCGATCCTCTGTGCGGGAATCTCTCTGCTTTGCCCTCTGCACCCCTGTTGCTGCGCTCTCCTCCGTGGCTTCAAAACTCCCCTTCTCCGCCACCCACAGTCTCCACCTGTGAAGGGGCTTCCTAGTGTGTGGAAACCTTTCCTCCTTCACAGCTCCCTCTCACTGGTGCAGGTCCGGTCCCTATTCTTTTGTCTCTGTTTTTACTTTTTTCTTTTGCCCTACCCAGGTACGTGGGGAGTTTCTTGCCTTTTGGGAGGTCTGAGGTCTTCTGTTAGCGTTCAGTAGGTGTTCTGTAGGAGCTGTTCCACATGTAGATGTGTTTCTGATGTATTTGTGGGGAGGAAGGTGATCTCCATGTCTTACTCTTCTGCCTTCTTGAAGTCTTCCCCTGGGTAAATTACTTTATTCCCAATTTTCAAGTACTAAAAATAACTTTAGCAAAATCAGTATGATATAACATTATAAAATATTTTTATCACCTAGTAAAGGCCAACCATAAATTATAAGGTGTTTTCTTAAGGTTGGATCTTACATCAGGTAAAAGCCCAATTATTTTCAAGGAGTGTGCCTTCATTCAAAATAAGGGAAAACACACTCAAAACTTTAAAAGCAACCACCTCCCCCACATGTACACATAAACTGCATCAGAGACATATTTGCAGATCATTAGAGGCACTTCTGTAAATTCTATGAAAAGATTTTGTGTCCTATTTTCTTCTTGAAATTTATTCTGGTTGCTTCAGTATTCAAAAATTAAAGCTCTGGAAAGCAAGGAGAGTGGCAAAAGCAGTAGTTGCAAAAGGAGCTAAAGCATCAGTAGCCACAGGGATGCCTCAAGCTCTGACAGGAGCAGCAGTGGCCATGCCATCAACATCCCTCTCCTGCAGTCAGACACAGGAGCCCACCACAGTAGCAGCCAAGCCTCAGCAACAGTGAAAGTTAATTCTTCAGGGGCAGCAAAGTAGTGGGGAGCTCAGGCTGTAACTTTGTCCAACAAAGGTAGGGAGGTAGCATTTGAGTAAAAGACCACCGAACAAAACCAAGAGTTAAAAAGGTGGTTTGTCAAATTTACATTCCCACCAACATAAGGGTACAAACTTGTAACAAGTAGTAAATAAGTCATAGAGATCTAATGGAGAGGATAATGAATACAGACAACAATATTGTACTGTTACGATGTAATATAAATACTGCTTCAATGGCAATCATATTATAATATATATGTATCAAAATAACATGATCACACATTAAATTTATAAAATGTAACATGTCAAATGTACTTTAAAAGTAAAAGGTGGTTTGTCAATGTTAACAGGATGCCCAGTTGCCCTACAGACTTCAAAAGCACTGAAAGCATTTTTTACTATCTAATATTTCTTAACATAATAAAGACATAATAGGGAATATTACAATCCAAATTTTCTACTTGAACTATTTTTCTTCTTCATTATAGAGCCTAATGTACTGGTTGAGCCTGTGAAAAATGGTCTCACACTAAAAGCCCATGATTATGTCATTGAGCTTTTTCATTGTGGAAAAACATGCCAAGTCTATTACCGTTACCATTATGATTAAATCTTATCATTATTGCAATTGCTTATTAAAAATACAGAATCATATTCTTTCCTGTTGTCCTTTATTAAAAACAAAGATCCAACTTTCTTTTTGGATTACTGGAAAAAAATCCATGGTTTGTGGAAACTCTGATTCTGAAAAGAAAATCACATTCCAAAAGGCCAATAGCTAAGGATGCAGGGAGCTCTGCTCAGTCATGAATGTTAGCAAGTAGTTCTGTAATTCAGGTACGAAGGGAAATGTACCTCTTTCCTCACCCTTGAGTTGCCAATATTCCCCAAATCTACTTTTATACTAAGAGCAAATTAACTTTCTTGAGTAACATTAGTTTAGCTAATATAACAGGGTCCTTTACTAGTTTATCACTATGAACTCATGCAACTTGTCTCACATGCTGATAGGATGTCTCCAGCATAATTCAGTTGAAAAAGGGGCACCACCAGTTTACAGAAAACACACACCGAGAGAGTAAACATCCTTGTGGTGAGATGGGTACAGTAGGCTGCCTCAAGTCTTGTGATCTTTAAAAATCTCCCTGGAGACTTGGGGTCAGTATCAGCAAGGACGTCCTGCTTCTTCTCGGGCAGAGGCAGAGGCAGAGGGGGCAGGCGAGTGGCTACTGCCCCAGACCTGGCCTTGGCCTTGCTGATGCCTCAGCTTGGCTTCCTCAGTTACCCCAAGTTAACAGCTTCAAAGGGATTGACCCCTGCAAACCAAATCCAGGGATGACTGAGGCATAATCTAAAATGCCACTTTCTTTCTCTTTGTCCACCTTCCACTAACCAGTGAAGATAAGTGAAGCCTCTAGGGCTACATAACTGGTAAAGATGGCCAGCACTGACACCAATGGCATCATAGTGATGATCAGGTTCAATATGCTAAGGACCAGAATTGTAGTCAGAAGGACACATTAGCTCCCTACAAAACGAAGCATTGTTTATCTGGCCCTGACTTATGGGAATACATGTTTCCACTGAAGAAACATGTGGAGCATGTTGAAGCATGACAGATTTCGGGGCCACCATTATACTATTTCATGCACAGTACTGAAATGCAATTGTTCTTAGCAAAATTGTCACCACCACTACCATCCCCACCATGGTCACCATCACCATTAACGTCACCATGATTATAGTCTATATGACCTTTAAAACAGATTTCTTTTTTTTATTATTAGTCATCAATTTTATACACATCACTGTATACATGTCAATCCCAATCTCTCAATTCATCACACCCCCACTCTCACCCCGCACCACTTGGTATCCATACATATGTTCTCTACATCTGTGTCTCAATTTCTGCAGTTCATCTGTACCATTTTTCTAGGTTGCATATACATGCGTTAATATATTTGTTTTTCTCTTTCTGACTTACTTCACTCTGTATGACAGTCTCTAGATCCATCCACATCTCAACAAAAGACCCAAGTTCGTTCCCTTTTATGGCTGAGTAACATTCCATTGTATAAATGTACCACACCTTCTTTATCCATTCTTCTGTCGATGGGCATTTAGGTGCTTCCACGTCCTGGCTACTGTAAACGGTGCTGCAATGAACATTGGGGTGCATGTGTCTTTTTGAATTATGGTTTTCTCTGGGTATATGCCCAGTAGTGAGATTGCTGGATCATATGGTAATTCTATTTTTAGTTTTTTAAGGAACTTCCATACTGTTCTCTATAGTGGCTGTATCAATTTACATTCCCACAAACAGTGCAAGAGGGTTCCCCTATCTCCACACCCTCTCCAGCATCTGTTGTTTGTAGATTTTCTTTTTCTTTTTTTTTTTTTTTACATCTTTATTGGAGTATAATTGCTTTACAATGGTGTGTTAGTTTCTGCTTTATAGCAAAGTGAATCAGTTATACATATACATATGTTCCCATATCTCTTCCCTCTTGTGTCTCCCTCCTTCCCACCCTCCCTATCTCACCCCTCCAGGCGATCACAAAGCACCGAGCTGATCTCCCTGTGCTATGCGGCTGCTTCCCACTAGCTATCTACCTTACGTTTGATAGTGTATATATGTCCATGCCTCTCTCATGCTTTGTCACAGCTTACCCTTCCCCCTCCCCATATCCTCAAGTCCATTCTCTAGAAGGTCTGTGTCTTTATTCCTGTCTTACCTCTAGGTTCTTCATGATATTTTTTTCCTTAAATTCCATATATATGTGTTAGCATACAGTATTTGTCTTTCTCTTCCTGACTTACTTCACTCTGTATGACAGATTCTAGGTCTATCCACCTCATCACAAATAGCTCAATTTCGTTTCTCTTTATGGCTGAGTAATATTCCATTGTATATATGTACCACATCTTCTTTATCCATTCATCCGATGATGGACACTTAGGTTGTTTCCATCTCTGGGCTATTGTAAATAGAGCTGCAATGAACATTTTGGTACATGACTCTTTTTGAATTATGGTTTTCTCAGGGTATATGTCCAGTAGTGGGATTGCTGGGTCATATGGTAATTCTATCTTTAGTTTTTTAAGGAACCTCCATACTGTTCTTCACAGTGGCTGTATCAATTTACATTCCCACCAACAGTGCAAGAGGGTTCCCTTTTCTCCACACCCTCTCCAGCATTTATTGTTTGTAGATTTTTTGATGATGGCCATTCTGACTGGTATGAGATGATATCTCATTGTAGTTTTGATTTGCATTTCTCTAATGATTCATGATGTTGAGCATTCTTTCATGTGTTTGTTGGCAGTCTGTATATCTTCTTTGGAAAAATGTCTATTTAGGTCTTCTGCCCATTTTTGGATTGGGTTACTTGTTCTTTTGTTATTGAGCTGCATGAGCTGCTTATAAATTTTGGAGATTAATCCTTTGTCAGTTGCTTCATTTGCAAATATTTTCTTCCATTCTGAGGGTTGTCTTTTCAACTTTTTTATGGTTTCCTTTGCTGTGCAAAAGATTTTAAGTTTCATTAGGTCTCATTTGTTTATTTTTATTTTCATTTCTCTAGGTGGGTCAAAAAGGATCTTGCTGTGATGTATGTCATAGAGTGTTCTGTCTATGTTTTCCTCTAAAAGTTTTATAGTGTCTGGCCTTACATTTAGGTCTTTAATCCATTTTGAGCTTATTTTTGTGTATGGTGTTAGGAAGTGATCTAATCTCATACTTTTACATGTACCTGTCCAGTTTTCCCAGCACCACTTATTGAAGAGGCTGTCCTTTCTCCACTGTACATTCCTGCCTCCTTTATCAAAGATAAGGGGACCATATGTGCGTGGGTTTATCTCTGGGCTTTCTATCCTGTTCCATTGATCTATATTTCTGTTTTTGTGCCAGTACCATACTGTCTTGATTACTGTAGCTTTGTAGTATAGTCTGAAGTCAGGAAGCCTGATTCCTCCAGCTCCATTTTTCTTCCTCAAGATTGCTTTGGCTATTCGGGGTCTCTTGTGTTTCCATACAAATTGTGAAATTTTTTGTTCTAGTTCTGTGAAAAATGCCAGTGGTAGTTTGATAGGGATTGCATTGAATCTGTAGATTGCTTTGGGTAGTAGAGTCATTTTCACAATATTGATTCTTCCAATCCAAGAACATGGTATATCTTTCCATCTATTTGTATCATCTTTAATTTCTTTCATCAGTGTCTTATAATTTTCTGCATACAGGTCTTTTGTCTCCTTAGGTAGGTTTATTCCTAGATATTTTATTCTTTTTGTTGCAATGGTAAATGGGAGTGTTTCCTTAATTTCTCTTTCAGATTTTTCATCATTAGTGTATAGGAATGCAAGAGATTCCTGTGCATTAATTTTGTATCCTGAAACTTTCTCAGATTCGTTGATTAGCTCTAGTAGTTTTGTGTAGGGACAGGTGGTATATGGAACTCTGCATTTTCTGCTCAATTTTTCTGCAAACATAAAAGTAGTCTAAAAATGTTATGTTCATTAAGTATTTTGTATTTTGCTTTTATATTTTAATATAAAATATTGACTATTTTAGAACAAAAATAACTTTTTAGAAGCATAAAATAATTTAAATTTTTGTTTAACATTGACTTTAATCTACTTTTTAAATATATATATTAAAATTTCATGTGTTCTGAATACAACTTACTACACTTATGTTGAATCTTTAAGATCATTACTCTCAACAGACCAGAAGTTATGTGAAAATCTTGATTATAACAGCATGACTTTGCTGAAATAGAGACAAGATAAACAAATTTAATGGAATAATAAAAAACACAAAAAATCCAAATAATTAACATCTTTGTAATAATAAGTGTAATCATCTTAATAGTTCATTGATATTCAGTTATAAAAAGTATAGCCTCGGACTTCCCTGGTTGCCAATGTAGGGGACCTGGTCTGGGAAGATCTCGCTGCAGAGCAGCTGGGCCTGTGTGCCGCAACTGCTGAGCCTGTGCGCCTAGAGCCCGTGCTCTGCAACAAGAGAAGCCACTGCAATGAGAACCTGGAGCACTGCAACAAAGAGTAGACCCCTCTCGCTGCAACGGGAGAAAGCCACACTCAGCAATGAAGACCCAACGCAGCCAAAATAAATAAATAAGTAAATTAAAAAAACTCAAAACTATAGCCTTACACACACACACACACACACACACACACACAGATAAATTTATCTATTTAGTCACTATGAAGTATATTTTTCAAGATAGAGAAGAGTTTGTTGGCTTGGCTATAACTGAAATATTTAGACTTGGAGGAGGGTGAAGTCCGGGATCCCTGGTCTAGGGTCCTGGTTAGGAGCGTTCAGGCCTGGTTTCTGGGGTCTGGGTTTTCCAGAAGGAAGGTGGCCCAGGGACTAGGCTAGGAGTTGGTATGCCACTCTGGGGGCTTGAAAATGCCACCAACAACTTTACCCCTGCTAAGGGACTTCTCACTGTATTTCTAAGCTGCTTTTCTAGAGCTTCTCCCCTGAGGATCTTCTTCTGCTCGCGTGGGAGGTGGGAGCCCAGTGGAACCAAAGCGGGTTCCAGTAACCCAGCTTCTAAAGCCCTGGTGTCGCAGACGCTTGTACTAGGGAGTGTTCGGTGGTTTATAAATGACTTACGAGTGCTTTCAAAATCTCGTGTGTGCTGTGCAACAGCCCTGTGAAGTATTCAGAACAGGTATTAAGTCTGTTTAGAGACCTTCCATCACCTTTGGCCAAGAGGGCTTAATGGACTTGCCCAAGGTCACATGGCTGACTTGTGATAGAGCTGCAACTACAAGGGCCATCCTTTGATACTTAGTTTTATACTTTGGTCCATTCGGAAAAAGTAGGTTAGGGTAAGATTGCTGAAAATGGCAGATTTGGGACTGTTCGGAAGTAAAACCGGCCACTAGTTCCCCATTCCCCGACCCTCTTCCTTTAACAAAGAGATGTGCCCATCATTAAAGGAAAAAGGAAAAGACCCGTTCATCCATTTCATAAACTGCAGGAATCGCAATGCCTGAGGGTTGAGGCAGGTAGAGTAAATGTCGTGTAAGACGTTCAGGGTGGTAAGGAACGGAAAATCATAGAGCGTGTGTAGAGAGTAGCTGATTCTCAAGTCCAGCCTGCTTTTCCCCCGTATGAATACAGGCCCACTGTGGCCAAAGGTTCCATTTCTTGAGAGAAGCCAGAAATCTGGATTTTTTTTATAATACAGCATTTCCCAAATTTCTAAAGTGTAGGCCAAATAAATTTGCCTGTGGGACTCCAGTATGCACCTTCTATGAAAGTAGATGATGTGGTTCTATCCCCACCCCTATTCCTTTATCCAGCTTTAAATGAAATGCGGGCAGAAACATTAGAAAATGTGCTTAGGCAAAAGACTTTGGGCTTAAAATCTTCCATTTTTCTTCTTCCTGTCTGCTATTTCAAGAGAAGCTATTTCTGTCAACACTAAAACAGTGCTCTGGGTTTGGGCATATTTGTTGCATAACCCACTTAAGCTAAAATTCTTTGTCCAGAGACCTGATCTTTAAAGCACATTCCAGCTCAGTGGAAGTCAGATTATATGTCAGATCATTGATGTAGTGTGACAGCTGGGGATTTCCATGTAGAAATAAGTGGACCATTCTCCTTACTGTGGGGATTCACTGTGGAGTCTCATTTTTACAATATTTGAATTGTATTTTTTCAAGCTAAATAACTGAGAAATTTAGTCATTTCATACAATTCAAAACTGCAATAATCCTAACATACAAACTTGGGGCCTAATACGTCTTCACCTCATGACAACACAAGAATAAATGAAGTCTCTCGTGATCAGTTTGGGAGCCAATTTACCGCAATTGCTGTGGGTTAAAAAAAAAAATCACTTCTGTGTACCCAAATAACCTGACGTGATATGGAAGTTGTTAATTAGTTGAAAGCATAGGCCCCCTCTCAAAAATTATGTGTAACACTAAGCAATGTGTTCTTTAATTTTTCACCAGCACATAATAAAAATTTGAATATTGTTTGATCTTCTCAGAATGTTAACTCTACAATATTCTATGACAAACATGTTACTGATAAGAATGCAAAAACATTGCATTACTAATAACGAGAATGCCAAGCATTTACAAACACTACGAAAAGATGTTGATATTAACTGTCAGACTGTATCCTCCCAGCAACTTCGTGAGTTAAAACTTAGTGTCCTTAAACCGATTTGTAGGCAGAAAATGAGATACTAATCAGTGGAAAACTATATCGAGACTTATAGTCTCAGTTTTGCACTCATTTCACTTTGGCTTCCTGTTGAAAAATAAAATCTCTAGGAAAAAAAAAAAATTTAACTTCAGGTGTGTGGACTTCCATTTGTGCCCTTGCCCTGGGGCCTGCAAATGTTAGGGGAGGCTCTGGAGATGTCAGGAAGCCTGTGATGTTGGAAACCATCTTTGCACCATAAGGAGAAAATCTACCCGATAACAGAGCCAACTCAGACAAAAGCAGAGCCAAGAAATGGAGAATGAGACTGAGAACTAGTGATATGATTAACGTCTCCGGGTCCTGAAGATCTACCCATGAAAGTTCAGTTCCTTAAGGTAATAAATTCCCACTATTCTTTGCTCGAGTTTTCTGTCATTCGTATCAAGTGTCATCCTGATTTGGTTCAGGAAAATTCGATACTTTTATATGCAGAGTTAGCAGCAGGAGTGATAAGATAGCAGTAGGTAAGGAGAATGGGAAGGAGCTGAACTGAGGAGGTTTTGAAAAATGGGGCATGAGTGAATTGTGGCAGTAAAAGAAATGTGAATGCCACTCCGGGAATGTAAATGTAAAACATCACTTCTTAGCCTTATACCTAAGAGCACCCTAGTGGTCCACAGATAAACTAAAAACTGGTTCACAAAATTTGTATGAATATGTATATGCTGTTTTCTGGAGAGTTCATAGCTATTCACAGGTCCTCAAAAACAAAACTGTGAGCTCCCATAATAAGAAATACTGCCCTACTAAATGGGGAAGGCTTCTGAAATAGTGGTGAGATGTAAAATTGAAAAGCTGTACTTTGGAGAGATTATAAAATCACTAATTATGGCAGTGACTCTCAGATTATATACCACAACCACCTGCATCACAGTCACTGGGGGCTCTTGTTTCAAATTCACATTCACAGCCCCCATCCAGACTCAGTGAACCAGAATCTCTGGGGGCAGGGCCAAGACACTCCATTTGGAGTATATGATAGGTCAATATTTTGAAATTTTACATGACTTTCCCATTTGATTGATAATTCTGCAGAATTTTATGTGGAAAGCATATTCTTTCAGAATTTCAAACACATTGTTTCATTGTCTTTGAGCTTTAGATATTGCTGTTGAGAAACCTGATGACATTCTGATTCTTGATACTTTGTGATTTTTTTTCTCTCTGGAAGCTCTTAGGATCTATTCTTTGCTCTTTCCTTCTGAAAACTCCTGTCCTTCATTCCTGGAATTTTTCTTGAATTACTTAATTGATGATTTCTTCCCATCTGGACTGCTCTTCCAATTTTCTTTCTTTTTGAAGAGTATTTTTGTGTTACTTTGCTCAAATCTTCTGTGATTTTTCCCTCATTTCTGTGATCTTCTTTCTAATTTCCAAGAACTCTTTCTAGTCCCACCCTGCTTTTTAAAAAAAATTTCATCCTGTTGTGGCTTCATCTTCTCTTGCCTTTCTGGGGATATTACTGAGAGTTTTTTTTTTTTTTTTAATGTCCTCCCTACAATGTTTGTTTCCTCCATATTCCTTTTTCTGTTGTTCCTTTTATATTATTCAATTGCCTTGTTTGTTGTCCATGATTAAAAGTAAGAGATAAAAAGTAAAGAGGGAGCTCTGAGTGGGTGCCTGGTGTTTCTGACTTTAAATTTTGCTACAGGATGATCTGCGGGCATGTTGTCAATATCTGTGGTCAGGCACAAAGTCAGTTATATCCTATTTTAGGTATGGTACCCGAGCAAGTACCAGAGAATTCACCCTCCTCAGAGCATTAAACCTCCAAACTTCAGCCTGGGTGGGAGAGGGGCAGCTGCCCAGAGACATAAGGTTGGAGAAAGGATCTAGAGATTTCACTGCTCCTCAAGCAGCTTTCACCTATTCCCCTTTATTTTCGGACATTCTAACCTCCATCTCCCCTTCACCCCTAATTCCTGAGGCATCTCTTGTAGTTCCGGAACCTTTTGAAGATTCTGGTTTAAATTGCGTTGTTTCTCAAGTTTCCGCACTGTTGGGGCCTGGGACACTTACCCCTCATACTTGTGCTTTCAAGCTTCCAAAATGTTGCTGTCATCTCCCTTCCCTTGTGGGTTGAGGTTTTCACTGGAGTTTAAGCATGGGAGGAGGCGAAATTAGAGGCCGTATTCGAACTGCTGTCTTAATTCAACAGATACCTGTAACTTCAAAATCTTTGGGCCATTCCAACCATGTAGCACAGTCATCCCTTCCAAGGCATCCTACTTCTCCATTTTGAGGACTCCCTCCAGTTTCAGACTCCACAAGGAAGACACAAACAACTATGACACAGAGCCAAAGAGAGGCACATAGATGGTAGGCAATATACACTTGAGTCAACTGTCTGCCGGGCACCGAGGCCCCGGGTCCCTGGGCTCGACGTGCTAGGGGCACCGCAGCCTCGGCCTCTGTCCCTCTCTCCCGCAGCCCCAGATCCCCCGGACTTGGCCACCGCCCAGCTCCTCCCCTGCCCAGCTCGGGAGCTCGGCCCGGCCCCTCCCCTCCCATCCATAAAGCAGGCGCCGCCAGGGAATCCGGGACAGCTCTGCTGACTGGTGAGCCACTGGCATGGCCTGGCCGCAGCTCCGGTGCTGCCGCCTCGTTCCCTCGCTGCACGGGGCCCTGGGGCTGGCTCCTCTGCTGCTGCCGCTGCTCCTGGCGCTGCGCGTCGGGCTCGGGGCCGACTGCCAGTGCCAGGCCCCAGCGCTGTGCCGAACCATCACCCATCGCTCATCGCCCCGACTTCGAGGTCAGTGGCCTCTCTCCCCTGACGCTCCAGATCTGGTCCTTAAGGCCATAAGAGGAGTTACAGTAGAATAACCGAGCCCGAGAAAGAGGTGTTGGGGGCGCAAAACCAGCTTTGACCGCTCGCGGAGGGGCCTTTCTGTCCACAGATTTCCTTCAGCCTTAAAGATTAGGAAATTTTGGCTCAGAGAGGTTGAGTAACTCCTCCCAGGTCTCACAGTAAGTATTCCAACCCAGATCTGACTCTAAGTGCAAGTTCCTTGCATTGCCCTGCTGTGCCTCTCCCCAGGCAGTCTGGCCAGATAAGCAAGGAGGCTGGTAAGGAGATACTCCCTAAGTAGCAACACCCATTGGTTTCCAAGAGAATTGAGGATGAGTTTGAAAGAATCTCAGCACTCCCACGGTCCAGTGGAAGAATGAAAGTTCTGCTTACTTTGCTTTTCTATACCTGCCACACAAGAAGGGGGATAGAAATAGGTCTTTAAGTAAAAATTCCATCTACCCACCTAAGAATTTATAAGGCCTTGGGCAGCTTTAAGCGAACACCCTTTCAGAGGTAATGTGAAGGCCACTTGTCTGCCTAGAGTTTGATCACTGCACCAGGAACTGGACACATCAGGCAGGTGGAAAAGTTCAGTCTAAAAGAGCAATTCTTGTGTAAACATAGTGACAATTGCCAGTTCTTAATCTAGCAGATTACATTTGAGGCAGGGACATTTAAATGTCAGTTAAAAAAAGTAATATAATTGCTTAAAAGAAGTAAAAACGGTGGAAGTGTTTATGGAGAACCTGCCTAGTGTGTAAGCCTAACATCTGAAAGACTTTCTGTAGCACCCAATACCTCTTAGTCGGTTAGGCGGCATCTGTGGGCATTTAGAAAACCAATTATGCAAAGAAGCCAAATTTTGTTCATTTGTATGCTGGTGGTTAATGGTCTTTTCTCTCTACTGACCTATATTTTTCAAAGACAAAGACTAGACTGCATTACTTTTTCCCTTACATATTCAATTGGTTCATCAAGCTATTTTTTAGTATTTCTATTATATCACAAGCTCTCTGTATATTTTTAACGTTCAATCTTAGTTATCAGAATTGAAATAGGGGTAAGGTTTGTGACATAAATATGATTCTAAGAAGTCTAAAAACAATGGGCTGTTCAGTTTCACATTTTGTAATTTTTATTATTTCAGTGGGTAACTGCCTAGTAGAAAAATGGGTTATGCACAGTTAATTCTGAAAAATAAACAAAAAACCAAAAAGGAGACAGAAAATTAGGAAAAGCCTGGTTTAATTTTTATAGCTAGCTCTCCCCACCCTCACCCATCCATTCTCCTCACAGTGGCCCAGTGATCATAGATATCGCTCTCCCTTTCTCTCTCCCCCTCTCCCTGTGTGTCTGTCTGTCTCTCTCATTTTTTAATGCAAATCTTATGATCCTCTGCTTAAAATACTTTAATGCTTCCTGTTCATCTCAGGAGAAAATAGCAACTCCTCAGTGGTCTACAAAGCCCTACTTGATCCTGCTACCACCTACCTCAGTAGTTTCATCAGTTTCATCTGTTTCCATGTACTTTCAGGAGTTCTATGCTCCAGCCTCACTGACCTTCTTTTGGCTCCAGAAATTCAGAATTCTCCTGAGGTATTGAGACCTTTGCCCTTTTTTGTTCACTCTTCTGAGAATGCTCTTTTTTGTGCATTGGTACCCCTCCTCTGTCCCCTGTCTAGGTCATTGCCCAGATTTCTGGCCTCCCCTAAAGAGTGTAGTCCTCAGGGAAGTTTTCCTGCCCTACCAGGGTCGCAGGTCCCCTTTATATGCTGTCATGGCACCCTGCATTTCCATGTAGCCCTTAAAACTACTGCATTAAATAACCAATGGACCTGGTCTGTGTCACTAATGCCTAACAATATACCCTGCCTATACCTTACTGGGAATTCAATAAATATTTGCTAAATCAATGAATTAATACATTATTTGGGATAAAGTAAAAATGATCAGTGCTTCTAATATTATCTGTGGAGAAAAAAATACAGGAGAAACATAACATCAACCATCTTAGTATTTAACTTGAGTACTAGTCTAAGAAGTAAGGTTCACCAGAAATCATTCATAGTAAATGCAGTATCTATGAGTCCATCTGCAGCGGCCAGAAACTTGAGTATTTTCAACCTCCTCCCATTCTCTTACCTTACTCATTCAGTGGATCAGAGTCCTGTTAATTTTGCCTTCTTAGGATCTTCCAGATTTATTCATTTATCTCATAGTCTCCACTGCTCCACAACTTTAGTTGAGGTCACCATCATCTCTGGCCTGCATTCTTCCAAAGCTTTCCTATTAGATATTCTGCCTCCAGTTTTGCCTCTTTAAACCATTTTCCACTTCAGCTGAAGGGATTTTTCTAAAATGCATACCTAAAATATGTATATTCTCTTTTTAAAACCCTTTCCCTTGGGATAATTTCTCAAGAGGGCTTCAAGGTCTTTCATGATTTAACCCTGCCTACCACCCTCAGGTTCTTCACTGTTGTCTCCCTCCAAATTTTAGGCGTCAGCAAACCTCCATGCTCTGCCTCCAGGCCTTGACACTTGCCCCTATTTCTTCCTAGCCTACCGTCTCCTACTTTCCAGGCCCCACTAATTTCCTCTGCCACCAATTAATTGGGACCCCTATGTCTTATTCACTGTTGTACTCTCAGTGCCTGGCATATGATCAATGTTTAATTGTTACTTTGGGTGCATGATGACCCTTAGCTAGCCATAGTCCATGATTTCTTCTTTTAATTTGATAATATTACTATTTATTCATAATGGTTATTTCGAAGATTAATGACTAATGATTTTCTGTGATCTTGATATATTATTTCTTCGTTTGGAAAACTTAAATTTGGCGCTTAGTATTCCAAAATTATGAGGTGTTTTAAAGACATTTGGATCTCTTTGGAATGAGTTTGTGAAGTAAATTTTATTAAGCTGTGAAAAGCATATATGTACAAAAGATGTATATTTCTTCCATAGGAGATGTATCCATAAGGGATATCATTAATGCTACTTTAAGAGCATCCTGGTTAGCTCAACAAGTTAAGCTGGCCAAAACACAATATATGGATGGAATTAATCTATTCCATCCATAGATGGACAAGATTATTGGACAAGATTAATTAATGGACAAGAAGTTGCTCATTCATCACATGAATATTATGCGTTAACTGCTTTAGTCAAAGAAACTGCAGACTCTTTCCATCGTGAAATTGAGGGATCACAGGTAAAAATTCATTTGGTGTTTTTTGGAAACCCCTTATCTTTCCTATCAAAATGTGTTCATGAAGGTATGGCAAATAGAATCTCAGTTTTATTGAGTAGGAAGTTTCAGTACATCCTAAAAAATTTTCTGGAACTTTTGAGTTCTTAACTAGAGAAGTTTTATAAAATTTTAAGGTGCCAAATCTGTTCTTTATTCACATCAGGATACAATACTGGAATTGCCCCACCTACCTGCCTTGCAGCAGAGTTAGAAATATTAGATAGGCAATGGGAATCAGGAAGGATTTAGCTGCCCAGGCTCTGCTTTCATCAGTGCAGGACAGAAACAGCTCTTGCCTAAGAGTAGAGGTAGTTCTGGGGAAGTGTCTCACTTGCTCCATAAACTCTGAATTACTTTGCAAAGCACCCAAGGCCCAGTAAGGCTCAAAGCCTAATTCCATAGAGCTTGTCAGTGCTGTGACAAAAGGCAGTATTTCCCTACTACCATAATGAGCATGATCAGAGAGAAGATCACAACATAAGGCATCTTGCCAGGCAATGTGTGAGAACAGAAGGACAGTGTGGCCCCAGATCAGTGATTCTCAAAACTGGTCATACACCAAGATAACCAGGAATCTTAAAAAAATTAAACACACACACGTACACTGGGTCCAACTCCCAGAGATTCTTATTCAGTGAAATGCAAACCAAAACTACAATGAGGTGTCACCTCACACCAGTCAGAATGGCCATCATTAAAAACTCTACAGGGCTTCCCTGGTGGCGCAGTGGTTGAGAATCTGCCTGCTAATGCAGGGGACACGGGTTCGAGCCCGGGTCTTGGAGGATCCCACACGCCGCAGAGCAACTAGGCCCGTGAGCCACAACTACTGAGCCTGTGCGTCTGAAGCCTGTGCTCCGCAATAAGAGAGGCCGTGATAGTGAGAGGCCTGCGCACCGCGATGAAGAGTGGCCCCCGCTTGCCACAACCAGAGAAAGCCCTCGCACAGAAACGAAGACCCAACACAGCAAAAATAAATAAATAATTAATAAACTCCTACCCCCAACATCTTCTTTAAAAAAAAAAAAGTCTACAAATAATAAATGCTGGAGAGGGAGTGGAGAAAAAGGAACCTCCTACACTGTTGATGGGAATGTAAATTGGTGCAGCCACTATGGAGATTCCTTAAAAAACTAAAAATAGAGTTGCCATATGATCCTGCAGTCCCACTCCTGGGCATATACCCAGACAAAACTATAATTCGAAAAGATATATTCACCTCAGTGTTCACAGCAGCACTATTTACAATAGCCAACACATGGAAGCAACCTAAATGTCTGCTGACAGGTGACTGGATAAAGAAGATGTGGTATATATACACAATGGAATATTACTCAGCCATAAAAAAGAATGAAATAGTGCCATTTGCAGCAACATGGATGGACCTAGAGATAATCATATTAAATGAAGTCAGACAGAGACAAATATCGTATGTTATCACTTATATGTGGAATCTAAAAAGTGATACAAATAAACTTATTTATAAAACAGAAATAGACTCACAGACAAAGAAAACAAACTTATGATTACCAAAGGGGATAGTGGTGGGGGGGCAGTAGGGGGGAGATAAATTAGTAGTTTGGGATTAGCATATACACACTACTATATACAAAACAGATAAACAAAAAGGACCTACTGTATAGCACAGGGAACTATATTCAATATCTTGTAATAACCTATAATGGAAAAGAATCTGAAAAAGAATAGGTATATATATATGTACTACTGAATTACTTCGCTGTACACCTGAAACTAACACAACACTTTAAATTAACTATACGTCAATAAAAAAGTATATTACAGAAATTATAAAGGAACACATTAGGATGTTTCCTTCTTAAAAAAAACTATACATTAATTTGTTAGCGGACACATAAAAAATGATGTAAATTTTGACATCCAAAACATAAAATGTCGGGTGGTGGAGTATAAAAATGTAGAGCTTTTGTATGTGTTCTAAGTTGTTAACAGCTTAAAATAGACTGTTGTAACTATAAGATGTTTTAAAAAATTATTTTTTCAGGTGTACAACATAATGATTTGATATTTGTATATATTGCAAAATGATCACCACAATAAGTCTAGTTAACTTCCATCACCATACATAGTTACAAAATTTTTTTTAATATAAGCCACATGATAACCACAAAGCAAAAACCTACATTAGATATACAAAAGAAAATCAGAAAGGAATCAAGCATGCCACTACAGGGAATCACAAATCACAAAGAAAGAGAGCAAGAAAAGAAGAAAGGAAAAAAGGAATTAGAAAATAGCCAGAAAACAATTAACAAAATGGCAATATTACGTAGAAACCTATCAGTAATTACTTTAAATGGAAATGGACTAAATTCTTGAATCAAAAGACACAGAGTGGCTGAATGGATTAAAAACAACAAGATCCAACTATATGCCGCCTATAAGAGACTCACTTCAGCTTTAAGGACACACATAGACTAAAAATGAAAGGATTGAAAAACTAGTTCCAGGCAAATGGAAACCAAAAGTGAGCAGGGGTAGCTATATTTATATCAGACAAAATAGACTTTAAGCCAAAAATGGTAACAAGAGACAAAGTTCATTATATAATTATAAAAGGGTCAGTTCATCAAGAAGATATAACAATTTCAAATATTTATTGTGGGTGCTCCACATCAGAGCACCCAAATGTATTAAATAAACACTAAGATATCTGAAGGGAGAAACAGACAGCAATATAATAGTAGAGGACTTTAGTACTCCACTTTCAGCAATGGACAGCTTATTCAGGCAGATAATCAATAGGGAAACGTCAATAAGGAAACTGTAGTTAGATACAGTTAGGCTGGTAAAAGGTATAAACTTTGTTGTAAGATGAATAAGGTCTGAGGATTTAGTGCATAACATGATGACTATAGTTGATCGTACTGTATTGTATAATTTGAAATTTGCTGAGAGTAGAATTTTAGTGTTATCACCAAAATAAATAAAGTGATGGCTATGTTAATTAACTTGATGGGAATACTTTTGCATATATATGCATATCATCATATTGTACACTTAAAATATATTACAATTTTACTTGTCTATTATACCTTAGTAAAGCTGAGAAAAAACTGCTAGGCTAGACAGTGAGTTTTTTGAAGGCAGGGACCAGTTCCTTGATGTCTAACACAATGTTTAAAAAATACTTATTGAATATATGAATGATACCTGCCTTTCAAAATTTTAAGTCTAGTTAAGTAGGATATATATAGTATAAACTAATAACTCTAAATCTATCTCAGAATCACCTGGGAGTGCTTGTTGAAAATATGCCCAGAAGTTGATTCTGGCATAGATTCTAGGAACTGTATTTTTACCAAGTGTGATAGGTGATTCTGGTGTAGTTGGTCAACATGAATTTGAGAGTCACTGGAAAAATAATAAATGATGGAACGATCAACAACTCTGTGGCTTTATACAAGTAGGGAAGGTTTGTCAGTGTGGAATTCAGCTTTTCAGATGAGTACAATTTAGATCAAGAATAGCAAATACTTGGTATGCAAGCCACCATACTCCTCTCCTCACACATTTTGGTCTCAGATACTTTTCCCTCATTCTCTAGATTGCTGTTGTTAATAGGGTAGAATTAATATATGGGAACTTATTTGCTAGTCCTGATTAAGCTATAGTGAAAGAGCAAGGGGGAAGAGACTGAGCAAAGATTTTGCAGTAGGAATGTCTATTTCCATGTTTGAGGGGCAAGTAGAGCAATTTGGGCTGCTATGTCAAGTTCATGTTAGTTAAGTTAGTGGGAAGTAAAGTTGCCAAGATGAACCAGATTGTGGAAGATCCAGGATGTTACACTGAAGAGTATGCATTTTATTCTGTATGTAATGGGTAATGTGTATAGAAAGTATTTGGGGAAGATTATTTATGGTAGTACGTAAAAAAGTCTAGAGGAGAGAGACCTGTAAGGACTAACCCAGTAATCCAATAACTTGGAATTTATGGTTTGAACTGGGATGATGGCATAACCCTAAAACTCAGCAAGTGTTCAATATTCATTGGATTTATTAATTAATGGAAAGGAATGGGCAGAAAAACTGTGAGAGGCCACTCAAAGGAAAATGTGAGATTAGTTATGGGGTGTGAGGGAAGAAGAGTCACAAAATGGCCCAAAGGTTCTTAAACTGGTGACCAGAAAAAAATGACTAATATAGAGCCCCAGGAAGGAGAAATGAGTTTTTGGGAAAAGATGATAATTTAGGATTATAGAATTTGTGATCACAGAATTAAAGAGCTAGAAGTGCTCTTGAAGAATTCTTTCTACACCTTCATTGTTACATGTGGGAAAACAGATCAGATATTTAAAATGAAATAACCTAGTTATAAGAGAGCCAAGAAAAGAACCAAAGTCTTTTGATTTCTTTTCTAATTTCTTTTCTAATAATGCTGCCTTCTCAAAAATATGAGATTATCCATGACAGGAAACCCAGGTGAAAATATTCTCACTGCTCAGGAGGAAACCCAGGTGAAAATATTCTCACTGCTCAGGAGAGAGGTAAGGACTTACCTCTCTTGGATTTGAAATTTACCTGCTTAGAGGTAATCACTTTCTCTATTACCTTATTATACTTCCATTTTGTAAGAGGGGACAGTGATAAAATGAAGTCCAATATGTAAAAATTTCACTTTATAACCTATTTTGCTGGAGAGCTTTGGGGAAAGCCTAGACTTACAAAGCAGAGCTTCCTTTAGTGTTAATAATGAAAGAATTACAGAGAGAATTTTGAGAAAGTCCTAAAAAGAGTTATAGTAGAATAAATTAGCCAAAGTGTAAAACTTTAACTAAAATACCTCAATTTTTTGTAATATTAATCAATACATTTATTGAGAGCCTAATTAAGAAGAAAACTTTTAATGAAGCTTTAGAATGTTTGCAGACCTATATTAATAAAATAAAGCTAATTAATATTCAGTTAAGGCAATAAATCTTTTTTATTTTACATTAGGTCTCGGAACTTATTTATTTTATAACTGAGAGTTTGACCCTTTGACCAACATCTTAAGGCAATAAATCTTTTTTTTTTTTTTTTTTTTGCGTTACGCAGGCCTCTCACTGTTGCGGCCTCTCCCATTGCGAAGCATAGGCTTCGGATGCGCAGGCCCAGCGGCCATGGCTCACGGGCCCAGCCGCTCCGCGGCACGTGGGATCTTCCCGGACCGGGGCACGAACCCATGTCCCCTGCATCGGCAGGCGGACTCTTAACCACTGCGCCACCAGGGAACCCCAGCAATAAATCTTTGAAAGAGATTCATCCTTATTGAGGACTGGCTCACTATTCAAAAATGAAAGATAATTTAACACTCAAGTTTTATTTGAATATTTCCATAAAATAAGACCATTTAAGTGATTTGTTCAACATCTTGAGTTGATTAATTTATACTTGTAGCCATAAAACACCACTACCCTTTAACTATAATGTTGGACTAAACTTACCATGTAAAGTAATTGTAAATCAAGGGCTCAAGCTGCCAACACAGTCCAGTAAGCTTGTGCCAAGAGATGACCTATTTAGCTTGCATGATATTTTTAAGAACTTTCGTATTTGAATTCTTTTAGTGTGCTTTTACTCTCTAGTTGCTTATGGGCCCTACCACACCCTACTGTGATTACACCAGTTTCCTTCAGTCAGTCGAGTTGCTAGTCTGTCCTCTGGAGGCATGTGACTTTAAACTCCTCTTCTGCACAGTGCCTGCTCCTGGTCATTGTATATGTCCAAATATGCCTGTGTCCAAATATATGTCCATTATCTAAATAGATGTCCAAAACATTGTCCAAAATATATGTCTGGGTCAGTCCGTGTAGGCAAAAAATATATTTCTTAGAATTGTTCTAGTTCCATACATGTCAAACCTTAAGTCAGACACATAAGTGGTTCTTTTTGAGGGGGGGAGTAATATGAGGCAAGAGAATATATAATCAACAAAACATCTGCCATAATATGCATATTTGATCATGTTACATAAAATGGTTTTCCCACAGGTAACATTTGATGTATCTTGGTCTCCAAACTGCTTAGGTAGGAGGTGCTATAATTATACTGGAATTGCAGATGCTTGTGACTTTCTCTTTGTGATGTCTTATGGTGAACGAAGTCTGGTCTGGTCACAATGTATTGCAGGAGCCAATTCTCCCTATACTAAGACATTAACTGGTAAGAATTCACAAAACAATCATTTATCAGCGATATTAATTCTATAACCTCAAACATTAAGATATATTTTAGTATTTCTAAGTCATTTGTATACCTTTTCCATTTGTAATGCTTTCTTGAAACATATAAAAACCTCTTAATTTGAGAGCTTTAAAGTTTACACAAAGTTTTAAAGTTCTGAAGTTTTCAATTACCTCTAAAAAGTCTTGGGAGGTAGGTGTATTATATTAACCCTCTATTATAGATAAGATGAAGGGTGTTAAGTTCTCATGATTGCACAGCTATTAAGTATTATATGGTTGGAACTCAAGCAGGTGTTCTAACTTCAAGTCAACACTCTTGTCAGAAAGTTACATGAAGAAGATATTTGCTTACTTAGAATTTGATAGAATATTTTTGTTGAAATAACCAATGTTAAATAATTTAATAGCAAAGGTAGCTATAATGTGAGTACCTATTATACATGATTGATAGGACTGGCTTTATCTTATTTGGCATTTACTATTAGTACCCATGCTACATTAAAAATTATATTCCTATTAGAATTAAGAGTACTTCTGGGGCTTCCCTGGTGGTGCAGTGGTTGAGAGCCCACCTGCCGATGCAGGGCACACGGGTTCGTGCCCCGGTCTGGGAAGATCCCACATACCGCGGAGCGGCTGGGCCCGTGGGCCATGGCCGCTGAGCCTGCGCGTCCGGAGTCTGTGCTCCGCAACGGGAGAGGCCACAACAGTGAGAGGCCCGCGTACCGCAAGAAAAAAAAAAAAGAGTACCTCTGATCTGTCATTCATATGATGTGGCCTTTGCATTATCCTTTCCAAAGTTTGGATTGGTTTATATCCCATCAACCAATTGAATTAAAGATTGCTTGCTATCTTTTGGACTTAAGTGAGATTTTCTGGGATAGTTAGCATAGATTTAAGTGTTGAGTAATAAATAAAAATTATTTTATTTTTCATATAGAGGTAAAATCATAGACCCTGGCCTCATTTTATCACGTCCTAATTGTCTAGATAGAATAGTCTGATCATAAGCATATACTATTTAAAATTTGAAAAATAATTTGTGTTATAATACAAAATAATTATTTAACCCAATGTTTGCCAACTGTGTTTATGAAAGAGATGATAATTATGTATATCAACAAAAGGTTCATTGTCAAATATGTTTGGGAAATGATGCATACTCCACCCCTCTCTTGGATATTTAACAGTACACAATAACTTTAAAGCCTCTGAAAAACAGCAAATTTCCTCAACATTCTAGCTAATCTTGGAACATATCTTGGTGGGAAAACATAATTTGCAGCATGGGCAAGAAAGGGATTGATAGTACCAGGAATTTGTTCATTTTTCTCTTTGTTTCCTATAACTACAGATTATCTGCTACAGAGTAAGATGGGTTCATTCCTTATCCCAAGCTGTAATCCATGCTTATAGGATATTGATAAAATGTGGAACACTTGTGTGTTCTGTAAGTAATTGTGAGACCACACCTGCCAGAAAGTTTAAGACTTATAGAACTTTTTTTAAAGCTTTAGAATCTAGAATATCAAATCCATGCCTTAGCAGTTAATAGACACAATTAGCATGCTTTTCTAAAATGTGTCATTGTTACTAAAATGTGTCATTGTTCCTAAAATTAAATTTTGTGAATTTTTTGCTTCAATTTGATCTAAATTGTTCTGAATATTTTCTATTATTCAAAAAGAAATTGTTTAGAAAGTGATACCAAATTTATAGTTCTTAAGAGATGACTTTTATAATATATTCGAGAAACACCATATTAATATTTTACATAAATGTACCTGTTGTTACAAACTTGGATTCTGAGTGGTTGCATAGCTTGTATGAACACATTAGTAGACATATGAAGAGAAAAAAAATATGCTTTTTCTGTTCCTATTTGGTTAGGATATGATGACTACATCAAGATAGGCATTAACCCTAAGAAACTTGTAATGGGTATTCCCTGGTATGGTTATGATTATACCTGCCAAAATCTATCAGTGGTAAGAACAGATCATTTCTTATGTAATTTTTTTCTCTTTCTATTATATTTTTTAGAGTCTGTTTTGTTTCTTCTATATAAACTTCATTTTATTTATAATTTAGACATTTCTCTCTATATAGAATATATATACTTTATTGAGAATTTATTTAATATAGTTTGAGACTAAAATGTAGACAGTTTATTTTAAATAATTAAATCCCATACAAGTTTCTGAATATTATATTTCTATTTAGTAATGAAATTTAACTTTTATTCCATATAGTCAGGTTATCTATCTATAGTATATATTTTATGTCTAATAAATAATTTTATTATATTTTTGGATTTGCTTAATTGCTTAAGATTTGCTTAATTGATAATCTATAACATGAACATTTTTGCATTTCTAGAATCATGTTTGTACCACTGCAAAATACCCTTGTAAAGATGCTGTATACCGTCAGGTGGCCTATCAAATGATCATGAAGCAAGTAAATAGTTCTACTTCTGGAAGACTGTGGGCTAAAATTCAGCAGTCTCCTTATTATCACTATCAAGTAAGACTTTTCACAAGTTATCAATCTTTAGTTTTCATAATTGTGTATTTTCATAATTACATATTTGAAAGTAAGATTTTCTATCAGTTTTCTTATAGGGTACAACATACAGACTGCTGTTTACATGAGTAGACTTGTCTTTGAATCTGTGTAATCAGGAACTTTACTTCCCTTGTGAGCAATTCAAGTTATGCTAATAGTGGAACTGCTCTGCATGGGCCACTTGTCATTTTAGATGATATAATAAAAACATGTGTGTCACAAACAGGATTTCCTTAAGAGTTGTCAATTATAAATGATGTCTGTGGCTTTTGAAAGAGCTTTGGGCCAAAATGGGTTACTTGCTCTGAAAACCTCTATTTCAAAGTAGCCTCAAAATTCTGATGAGGCTCTTATATAGGGAGGAATGAGGCTGAGAACAGGAGATGTGTCATCAGGGACTTCACAATGGAAAATGGTATCATTTCAAATTTATTCCACAATTCAAACTATGTGATATTCAACAAAATTAAAAATTAGAGACAGAAAAATATTACAAACAGAAACTTGAAGAAACAGAGTAAATGACTAGCAATTCTGTCAGGTAGTGTTTGATAAATAGGAATTGCCATACCAAAGGGACAAAGAAAAGTTATCTTTTCCATAGTTTACCTTTAGCATAATAAAAACTTTTTCACACCTCAAAAATCTAAGTACAAACCATCTTTAATTTACCTTGAATTATGTTACTACAAAAGGAACCCTAAAATGATATGATGAACGTTAATTCCAGCAACAACTTATATTTCTTTCTAATGGTCTGGTACCCATTTACAAAAGGATGACTGCAAATATACAAATTTAATAAATTATAATTGATATACATGTACATGCCTGTATATCAATTATGTAGAAGGCTTTAGTGTAGAGCTTTATAAACTTTAGAATCTTAAGTATAAACATTAAACTAGGGTACACTGTGATCCTGTCTTTACCAAAAAGTATTTATAGAACTCTGTTCTGGGAACTGTTAATAACACATAGACACACACACACCCACACACACTAGTGGTTACCAGTGGGAAGAGTAGGGGCGATGGGCAAGACAGGGGTGGGGGAGTGGGAGGTACAAACTGTTGGGTTTAAGATAGGCTCAAGGATGTATTGTACGACACAGGGAATATAGCCAGCATTTTGTAATAACTGTAAATGGAAAGTAACCTTTAAAATTGTATATATTTTTTTCATTTTAAAGATTAAACATAAAAAGAATATACTAAAAAAACACAAACACACACAAATACACATGCATGTGCCATGGCCAAATATATTTGGAAAACACTACAAACTGTAAGTCTCTCTTGGAGATTTATAATATATAACATTATATTCAAGGATTTAAGATGTACTACAGTACATAAAGCCATTTAATTGTTTAACATAGAACTCTGTTTCCTAGCACTCTTAGAAACATGCAGGGCAACAGTGTTTCATGGATATCAGTTTGGTAAAGGGTTTGTTTAACCAATTATACATAGTTTGGAAATATGTAATTTAGAATAAATACTTTACCCTATGATGTACTGTTTTTTGTAATTCCTGACTTATTTTTTCCTTAATGCATAAGAAGACACATTCTTTAAGATTTTAGAACTCAGAAAACATTTTGATGAGCCTTGAAAACCATTCATTTAATGGCACTTCAGACAACCATCTATTTATAACCAATTTGTTCTTCTTCATTCATTGTAAAATTCCACAGCAACCCAAATCAAGTTTTTGTTTTAACTGAAGAGAATCATTCTGCTTTCTTATGCTGTCTTAGCAATAACAGCTTCATCTTGCACTCAATATTCTTGGAGGCATACATTCCTTAACCAGACATCTGTCAAACTTACATATACTCAGTTTTTTATCCTTTGATCCTTCACTATTTGAGGCATTTGAAATTTCTTAACATATCAAAAAGGCTCAAAGTACTAGCTAGAATGATGGCAAAATTCAAAGGTGCATGTCTTTGGGTTTGCCCCTGACTCTACAAAAATAAATCTTTCCATATTTAGGTACAGGTTTTGCAAGTTGCCTTTTAATATTGAATCACAATTGGAACTAGAGCATGTATAGCTTTTTCGAGTTCTAAAGATTTTAAAGAACGGAATATAAGATATAGTATGAGATATGCTTGTATGTAATGAATCTACTATACTTAAATATGCCATAGCTTATTCATTTACCAAGTGACTATTGTCCTTTAAAGCAGTCATCTTAGGAGATGATTCTAATTCTCGTGGTGCTACCATAAATAGAAATATTACTGGTATTCATTGAGAACTGTCTTTAAAGAGTTCCCCAGACATATAAAAATCAGTAAATTATTTTAAATCACAGATCATTCTATTTTTACTTCCTATCTTTTTCTCTTCCTTTACGCTTTTGCCTAATTCTGCTCCTTTCCTCTTTCTTTTATCCTTTATCCATAGCTTACATACCTTCTAAAAGAGACTGTGTTTAGCACTAGATAGAGGCAAGTGATGCTGGGGAGAAGGACTTTACAGGGTGGAAGGTGAGCATAAGACTAGTTTCTAGTTTGTGGTTCTTAGGTGCGTGCCTAAGTCACCCATGGGGTCCAGACCCAACAGGCTCTTAGACTCAATTCTGTAAGACCTAGAAAAGGAGATGTTTTCTTTGTCCACTGACATTCATCATAAACAAAATCACCTGTTGAGCTCCTAACTAGGCACATTTCCAGGAACTGTAAGGAAATCCCAAAAAGTATATAAGCTGGTTTTAGAGGACAAAAGCAGTGATTCTCCTTAACCTTGGCTACATATCAGAATCACCTAATGGAACATTAAAACATAACATAAAGAAACAAATAAATATATGTTATAGCACTAGCCCTGGAAGATTTTGATTCAATAGGTTTCATGTGGTGTGGGTCCCAAGAATCTGTTTTTAAAAGCCCTCACAAGTGATTCAAATGTGTACAGTACATCTTGGTTGATAATCATCAGATCAGAGCAAGGAAAGAATCTTAGGGCATAAGAAGGATTTTAAATAGGATATACTGGGAGGCTCATTTGTGTAATCTCTATTGTTGTAAAAGTGCCATAAGCAATGATATCTAGAAAGTATTACATATAGAACCATGGAAAGTATTATGTATGCCCTAAAATTTTTATTATTTCATTGACTCCTTCTTGAATCATTGGATTTAAGAAACACCTTTCCCTCTTATTGCACTGAATACTTTAAAGTTACATTTTAATTTATTTGTATAGGATCAGGCTGGGCATTTTCATCAAGTGTGGTATGATGACCCTCAGAGCATTTCTCTAAAGGCAGCATATGTACAAAACCGTGGCTTACTCGGCATTGGCATGTGGCATGCAAACTGTCTTGACTACTCTGGAGATGCTATAGACAAACAGCAAACTGAAGAAATGTGGAAAGCTTTAAAACCAAAGCTGTGACAGAGATGAACATCTTTTGTTAAACTATTAAGGTTTAGAAAAATGATCTGTTTAAACAGATCTAGTTTCTTGAAGAGATTAAAAAATATATACCTTTTTTCAGATTGCTACATATTTTAGTTATTAGTGTACTCAAAAACAGATAAAGAATAAAGAAATGCTTTGATTGTTTGAATTTGAAAAATACATACCTATTTATATCTTCAGTGTACAACATAAAGGTAAGAAACAAGTCAACCTACCATATCAAATATTCCTCTGTATGATGTTTAATATTATAGTTGGGAACAACTGCTTTCACAATTTTATTATGCTAAAATTTCCTCCATATTAAAATATATGCTTACCAATCAATGCTAATTTCTAAAATATGTATAATTTGAAGTAGAAATTTTTTGCTTAGAAATATATTTTTAAAAATTTAGTCTTTGGGAATCAGTTTGCTCTATATTTTTTATTCAATAAATCTAAATTTAAAACCTGCAATTTTGTGTCTTTAGGTTCATTTGATGCAAATCATTTTTCTCCTTCCTGATTCCATACAGCACTCATGTTCTCTGAGTCACCTGAATTAAACTCACTTATGCCTCCAGAGGGGGGGGAATAATGAATATAAAGGATCAAAATACTTAGAAAATACAAGAAGATAACTTAGTACTAATATTTTGAATTAGTAGGTTAGAGCCACCTAATATTTTCCAACTAAATTATTTTTTTGAGGTTATATCTGAAATGTTTATGAAAAACCTGGTGTTGAACCCGATTCTATTCATTGGCATTTACCCTTCCAATTATTAATATTCCTTCATTTATGGACATCTATAATATATTTCTTGGTTAGTTTTGTTTCCATGGTTAAATTTTTTTCATTTTCTATATCTGCATTTTACTTTTAATTATCTAAAGACATTGGTTTCTCAACTGTTTTTTTCTTTCTAAAAGAGACATTTTGTGCAAAGAAATGTACAGAGGTCTCAGTTTCCTTTCTCAAGGCAAGAAGAATATTGTGTAGAACTTATATTAGTTCCTATAAATACTTAGATTAGAAATCTGCATCCTTAAACTCTGGATTTACATAAATCCTGCCTTCCCTGTACATTTTTCCCTCTCCAAATTTGAATAAATGACAATTAGGTCATCTGTTATGAGAATATTTCATTTCCTACTTGCACAATTATTTACGGCAAAGTAAAACCAACCATTTTCCACAGTACTTGCTGAATTACTGCTGTCTCTGTATTTTTAAAATAAATTTTAAAAATTTAAATTCTTAGTACTAATCTCTACATAGCTGTAGATGCAAGTTAGATTCATATTTATTAAAATATATGATTTTTCATATTACAGTCATTCTAGGTATTACATTTTAAGACTATTAAAAAATGAAAATAATGAAATATAGTACTGTAAAATAATATGTTACACATCTGAAACCTTCAAAAATAGTCAAATAGACACCATTTTGCTTTTTTACATCTAATATCTCCTGAAACACTGTATAATAAACACATGAAAAGGGAAAAGATGTAAAACTTATAATTTATATGAAAACAAGGAGAACAACGGTTAAACAAATCTGTTCAAGTAAGTTTTTTAACAAATAAAAATTTTAAGTTAACATACCTTATTGAGATTGAAAAGATGTAATAAATTTCTTCTGTGCCAGTTCAGCTTTCAGTGTGCGTAAATCTGAAACTGCTTGTTTTCTCATCTATAAAAGAACAATTGACTTTCAAAAATGAACCTTCATCTTACCTTTCTAAAATTATATAATCGTCATATAAATAAGGGTTTTTATGACAGCTTTCATGTCTTCTCTCATTTGCCTTCAATGCCTTCACTTGCACTGGATTACTATGGTAAATGTGTAGTTCATAAGTCCCTTTGAATACGCATGCTAGATATTCTACCAAATAATTTCATTTATTAGTATATAGGCATGATAAAATTAAACGGTTCTAAAAAACTAGAGTGAGAAAGAATTTTATCTTTTGCTTATTTCAAAATCTGTTCTCATTGTGCAAAGAAAGTAGTAAAAACAAAAAACCTCTGCCTCCTAAAAAAAATTCCCCAAGACCTTAATTCCCAGCCCTTAGAAACTGAATAAGTACTTAAGAAATATAAGTGTGGCAAGTGCTCTTCTAAGTGTACTATGATACTTTCAAATTTTTAATTGAAGCAGATACTGTTATTTCTCCCCATTTTACAATTGAGGAAACTGAGATGCCTAGAAGTTAAGTAACTTGCTCAAGGCATAAAACTAGTAAGTGGCACAGCCAGGATTCAAACTTAAACCATCTGGTAACAGAGCTCTTGCTATTCCAAGTATTGTCTGTGGACCAGCAGCATAAGCATCACCTGGGAGTTTGTTACTACTGAAGACTTTCAGGCCTCCCCTCAGACCTACTGAGTCAGATCCTGCTAATTTTAACAGGATCCCCAGGTGACATTACATTGAACTTTGAGAAGCACTGATAGTGCTATATTATCTTGAACATGGTTGCAACAGTCAAGCTAGGTTTTCTGCCCCTTAGTTCTGTATCTTACGGGTAGTTTGGGGTAAATCATTCAGAAATCAATAAAAAATTCTTATAATGTTTACTATGTGACAATTAGGCACTATGGTTAAATGTAGGATTTTTCTCCCCCAGTGCATAAGCTGAAAACTTGGATCTCTTTTTTTCCATTTGTGTTTCCTGTTTTTTCACTAATAACTTTAATTTGGGTTCAAAACATTTATATGTAATATTTATAAAATTAAAATATACAAAAATGGTAAGAACTAATTTGTATGCTTTCCAGAAGAAAAGAGCATTGAGAGAGTCATAAATGAAGGCACTGGAGGTATTTTTATTACTCCCTTCTACCCATCCAACTATCCTTAAGGGGACAAGTTTCCACATTTGATTTCTCTCCTTTTTTTTGAATGCACAGGAGTTTTAATTCACTGAACGAACTATTTTTTTGAGTGCAGACTGTATAAGAATTTTAAATAACTCCTTTTTTTGGTTTAAAATTGTCCTTTGCCTTTTTCCTTTTCTGTAGTTTAAGTTTTAAGCTTCTCAGCGCTGAGCCAGGATTTAGCCTTGAGTATGAGGCTAGTGAAAATAATCTAGAAGTGCACTGTCCAGTAGAGTATCAACTTGCCACATGTAACTATTTAAATTGAAATTAACTAAAATTAAATCTAAAATTAAATTCCTCAGGCACACAACAATCTACATCCTTATGTGGCTAGTGGCTACCTTATCAGACAGTGCAGGTATGAAACATTTCCACCATCACAGAGAGTTGTATTGGACAGTGCTAATTCTACATAGGGGTCATTATTCTGGGTCATAAAGCTACTTCTGATAAAGAGGTGAATCGAGAGCATTCATATAACATTATATATATATATATATATATATATATATATGAAAATAACCAGAGAGAATGAGATAATTACCCAAGAGAGGACAAAAAAATAAAATTAAATGGGAGCTCAGAGAGCTCAGTGGTTTGTCAGACTTATTTATGAACAACTCTAATGTAGGAATATTAATTCTTTCAAAATATTTTACGGAGACTCTATACTGATTCACAAGGTTCTTTTATTTTATTTCTTAGTGAAATTTTATTCAATTTTTACTTTGGCCTTGTTAGGAATCTTTTCACAGAATTTCATTATTATTGTATTTTTTTCATTCATGCTTTCTATTTTTTAATTTTTTTTTGAATTTTATTAAAAAAAATTTTTATAGAGCAGGTTCTTATTAGTTATCCATTTTATACATATTAGTGTATATATGACAATCCCAATCTCCCAATTCATCCCACCAACCCCCACCACCACTTCCCCCTTGATGTCCATACGTTTGTTCTCTACATCTGTGTCTCAATTTCTGCCCTGCAAACCAGTTCATCTGTACCATTTTTCTAGGTTGCACATATATGCGTTCATAAACGATATCTGTTTTTCTCTTTCTGACTTACTTCATTCTGTAAGACAGTCTCTAGATCCACCAATGTCTCTACAAATGACCCAATTTTATTCCTTTTCATGGCTGAGTAATATTCAATTGTATACATGTACCACATCTTCTTTATCCATTCGTCTCTCGATGGCATTTAGGTTGCTTCCGTGTCCTGACGATTGTAAATAGGGCTGCAATGAACATTGGGGTGCATGTGTCTTTCTGAATTATGGTTTTCTCTGGGTATTTGTCCAGTAGTGGGATTGCTGGGTCATATGGTAATTCTATTTATAGTTTTTTAAGGAACCTCCATACTGTTCTCCATAGTGGCTGTATCAATTTACATTCCCACCAACAGTGCAAGACGGTTCCCTTTTCTCCACACCCTCTGCAGCATTTGCTGTTTGTAGATTTTCTGATGATGCCCATTCTAACTGGCATGAGGTGATATCTCATTGTAGTTTTGATTTGCATTTCTCTAATAATTAGTGATGTTGAGCTGCTTTTCATGTGCTTCTTGGCCATCTGTATGTCTTCTTTGGAGAAATGTCTATTTAGGTCTTCTGCCCATTTCTGGATTGGGTTCTTTGTTTTTTCGATATTGAGCTGCTTGTAAATTTTGGAGATTAATCCTTTGTCAGTTGCTTCATTTCCAAATATTTTCTCCCATTCTGAGGGTTGTCTTTTCGTCTTGCTTATGGTTTCCTTTGCTGACCAAAACTTTGAAGTTTCATTAGGTCCCATTTGTTTATTTTTATTTCCATTTCCCTAGGAGGTGGGTCAAACAGGATCTTGCTGTGATTTATGTCATAGAGTGTTCTACTTATCTTTTCCTCTAAGAGTTTTATAGTGTCTGGCATTACATCAAGCCCTTTAATCCATTTTGAGTTTATTTTTCTATATGCTGTTGGGGAGTATTCTAATTTCATTCTTTTACATGTAGCTGTCCAGTTATCCCAGCACCACTTATTGAAGAGGCTGCCTTTTCTCTATTGTATATTCTTGCCTCCTTTGTCAAAAATAAGGTGACCACAGGTGCGTAGGTTTCCCTCTGGGCTTTCTATCCTATTCCATTGATCTATATTTCTGTTTTTGTGCCAGTACCATACTGTCTTGATTACTGTAGCTTTGTAGTATAGTCTGAAGTCAGGGAGTCTGATTCCTCCAGCTCCGTTTTTTATCCCTCAAAAATGCTTTGGCTATTTGGGATCTTTTGTGTCTCCATACAAATTTTAAGATTTTTTTGTTCTAGTTCTGTAAAAAATGCCATTGGTGACTTGATTGGAATTGCACTGAATCTGTAGATTGCTTTGGGTAGTATAGTCATTTTTACAATATTGATTCTTCCAATCCAAGAACATGGTATATCTCTCCATCTGTTTGTATCATTTTTAATTTCTTTCATTACTGTCTTATAGTTTTCTGCATAAAGGTCTTTTGTCTCCCTGGGTAGGTTTATTCCTAGGTATTTTATTCTTTTCATTGCAATAGTAAATGGGAGTGTTTCCTTAATTTCTCTTTCAGATTTTTCATCATTAGTGTAGAGGAATGCAAGAAATTTCTGTGCATTAATTTTGTATGCTGCAGATTTACCAAATTCATTGATTAGCTCTAGTAGTTTTCTGGTGGCATCTTTAGGATTCTCTATGTATAGTATCATGTCATCTGCAAACAGTGACAGTTTTACTTCTTCTCTTCCAGTCTGTATTCCTTTATTTCTTTTTCTTCTCTGATTGCCGTGGTAGGACTTCCAAAACTATGTTGAATAATAGTGGCCAGACTGGACATCCTTGTCTTCTTCCTGATCTTAGAGGAAATGCTCTCAGTTTTTCACCATTGAGGATGATGTTTGCTGTGTGTTTGTCATATATGGCCTTTATTATGTTGAGGAAGGTTCCCTCTGTGCCCACTTTCTGGCGTGTTTTTTTAATCAAATATGGGTGCTGAATTTTGTCAAAAGCTTTTTCTGCATCTATTGAGAGGATCATATGTTTTTTCTTATTCAATTTGTTAATATGGTGTATCACATTGATTGATTTGCGTATATTGAAGAATCCTTGCGTCCCTGGGATAAATCCTACTTGATCATGGTGTATGATCCTTTTAATGTGCTGTTGGATTCTGTTTGCTAGTATTTTGTTGAGGATTTTTGCATCTATATTCATCAGTGATATTGGTCTCTAATTTTCTTTTTTTGTAGTACCTTTGTGGTTTTGGTATCAGGGTGATGGGGGCCTCATAGAATGAGTTCGGGAGTGTTCCTTCCTCTGCAACTTTTTGGAAGAGTTTGAGAAGGATGGGTGTTGGCTTGTCTCCAACTGTTTGATAGAATTCACCTGTGAAGCCATCTGGTCCTGGACTTTTGTTTGTTGGAAGATTTTTAATCACAGTTTCAAGTTCATTACTTGTGATTGGTCTGTTCATATTTTCTATTTCTTCCTGGCTCAGCCTTGGAAGGTTATACCTTTCTAGGAATTTGTCCATTTCTTCCAGGTTGTCCATTTTGTTGGCATAGAGTTGCTTGTAGTAGTCTCTTAGGATGCTTTGTATTTCTGCGGTGTCTGTTGTAACCTCTCCTTTTTCATTTCTAGTTTTATTGAATTGAGTCCTCTCCCTCTTTTCCTTGATGAGTCTGGCTAATGGTTTATCAATTTTCTTTGTCCTCTCAAACAACCAGCTTTTAGTTTTATTGGTCTTTGCCATTGTTTTCTTTGTTTCTATTTCATTTATTTCTGCTCTGATCTTTATGATTTCTTTCCTTGTACTAACTTTGGGTTTTGTTTGTTCTTCTTTCTCTAAGTTCCCTTAGGTGTAAGGTTAGATTGTTTATTTGAGATTTTTCTTGTTTCCTGAGGTAGACTTGTATAGCTATAAACTTCCCTCTTAGAACTGCTTTTGCTTCTTCCCATAGGTTTTGGATCATCGTGTTTTCATTGTCATTTGTCTCTAGATATTTTCTGATTTCCTCTTTGTTTTCTTCAGTGATGTCTTGGTTATTTAATAATGTATTGTTTAGCCTCCATGTGTTTGTGTTTTTTACAATCTTTTCCCTGTAATTGATTTCTAATCTCATAGCGTTGTGGTCAGAAAAAATGCTTGATATCATTTCAATTTTCTCAAATTTACTGAGGCTTGATTTGTGACTCAAGATATGATCTATCCTGGAGAATGTTCCGTGTGCACTTGAGAAGAAAGTATAATCTGCTGTTTTTGGTTGGAATGTCCTATAAATATCAATTAAATCTATCTGGTCTATTGTGTCATTTAAAGCTTGTGTTTCCTTATTAATTTTCTTTTTGGATGATCTGTCTATTGGTGTAAGTTAGGTGTTAAAATTCCCCACTATTATTGTGTTACTGTCGATTTCCTCTTTTACAGGTGTTAGCAGTTGCCTTATGTATTGATGTGCTTCTATGTTGGGTGCATACATATTTATAATTGTTATATCTTCTTCTTGGATTGATCCTTTGATCATTATATAGTGTCCTTCTTTGTCTCTTGTAATAGTCTTTATTTTGAAGTCTATTTTGTGTGATATGAGTATTGCTACTCCAGCTTTCTTTTGATTTCCAGTTGCATGGAATATCTTTATCCATCCCCTCACTTTCAGTCTGTATGTGTCCCTAGGTCTGAAGTGGGTCTCTTGTAGACAGCATATATATGGGTCTTGTTTTTGTATCCATTCAGCAAGCCTGTGTCTTTTGGTTGGAGCATTTATTCCATTCACGTTTAAGGTAATTATCGATATGTATGCTCCTATTACCATTTTCTTAATTGTTTTGTGTTTGTTTTTGTAGGTCCTTTTCTTCTCTTGTGTTTCCCACTTAGAGAAGTTCCTTTAGCATTTGTTGTAGAGCTGGTTCGGTGGTGCTGAATTCTCTTAGCTTTTGCTTGTCTGTAAAGCTTTTGATTTCTCCATCGAATCTGAATGAGATCCTTGCTGGATAGAGTAATCTTGGTTGTAGTTTATTCCCTTTCATCACTTTAAATATGTCATGCCACTCGCTTCTGGCTTGTAGAGTTTCTGCTGAGAAATCAGCTGTTAACCTTATGGGAATTCCCTTGTATGTTATTTGTCATTTTTCCCTTGCTGCTTTCAATATTTTTTCTTTGTCTTTAATTTTTGCCAATTTGATTACTAGGTGTCTCGGCATGTTTCTCCTTGGATTTATCCTGTATAGGACTCTCTGTGCTTTCTGGACTTGGGTGGCTATTTCCTTTCCCATGCTAGGGAAGTTTTCAACTATAATCTCCTCAAATATTTTCTTGGGTCCTTGCTGTCTCTCTTCTCCTTCCGGGAACCCTGTAATGCGAATGTTAATACGTTTAATGTTGTCCCAGAGGTCTCTTAGGCTGTCTTCATTTCTTTTCATTCTTTTTTCTTTATTCTGTTTTATGACAGTGAATTCCACCATTCTATCTTCCAGGTCACTTATCCGTTCTTCTGCCTCAGTTATTCTGCTATTGATTCCTTCTAGTGTATTTTTCATTTCAGTTATTGTATTGTTCATCTCTGTTTGTTTGTTCTTTAATTCTTCTACGTTTCTGTTAAACATTTCTTGCATCCTCTTGATCTTTCCCTTCATTCTTTTTCTGAGGTCCTGGATCATCTTCACTATCATTATTCTGAATTCTTTTTCTGGAAGGTTGCCTATCTCCACTTCATTTAGTTGTTTTTCTGGGGTTTTATCTTGTTCCTTCATCTGGTACATAGCTCTCTGTCTTTTCATCTTGTCTATCTTTCTGCGGATGTGGTTTTTGTTCCACAGGCTGCAGGATTGTAGTTCTTCTTGCTTCCGCTGTCTGCCCTCTGGTGGATAAGGTTATCTAAAAGGCTTGTGCAAGTTTCCTGATGGGAGGGACTGGTGGTGGGTAGAGCTTGCTGTTGCTCTGGTGGGCAGAGCTCAGTAAAACTTTAATCTACTTGTCTGCTGATGGGTGGGGCTGGGTTCCTTCCCGGTTGGTTGTATGGCCTGAGGGGACCCAACACTGGAGCTTACCCAAGCTCTGTGGCGGGGTTAATGGCGGACTCTGGAAGGGCTCACGCCAAGGAGTACTTCCCAGAACTTCTGTTTCCAGTGTCCTTGTCCTCATGGTGAGACACAGCCACTAGCAGATAGGTCTGGTTCAGTCTCCTATGGGGTCACCACTCCTTCCCCTGGGTCCCGATTTGCACATCTCTTTGTGTGTGCCCTCCAAGAGTGCAGTTTCTGTTTCCCCCAGTCCTGTTGAAATCCTGCAATGAAATCCCTCTAGCCTTCAAAGTCTGTTTCTCTAGGAATTCCTCCTCCTGTTGTCGGAACCCCAAGTTGGGAAGCCTGACCTGGGGCTCAGAACCTTCACTCCAGTGGGTGAACTTCTGTGGTATAAGTGTTCTCCAGTTTGTGAGTCATGCACCCAGCAGTTATGGGATTTGATTTTATTGTGATTGCGCCCCTCCTACCTTCTCATCGTGGCTTCTCCTTTGTCTCTGGATGTGGGGTATCTTTTTTGGTGAGTTACAGTGTCTTCCTGTCAATGACTGTTCAGCAGTTAGTTGTGATTCTCATGCTCTTGCAAAGGGGAGTGAGAGTACGTCCTTCTACTCCACCATCTTGAACCCATCTTCCATTCATGCTCTTGTTTTTGTTAAGGTAACAATTTTAAGACAGTCAGTCCTTACTACCCTTATGCTACTGACAGCCAAAGTTAAAACACCAAAATATTTTATTTCAAGATAAATGTTATAATCTGATTAGGGGAAATGCAAAATACCTTAATTTCTGTTATCCGTTTCATTTTGTCAGTATCCAATTTTCTAAGTTGGTCAATAGCATGCTGTACTTCAGTGATCTGAATGATAAGGTAATTCTGTATGAAACATATAAAGACATCTTTGTTTAGTATAACATCTAGTCATTTTTAATTTTAATTGCCTGCCTAACAAACTACAAAGTGTTATCAAATATCAAAAAAGGAAATCATGAAAATAACCCATTCCATAAAATAAACTTTTTGCTTTGGAGTAAATTACTATTGAACTGTTGATTTCTTATGTTTTAGGGACCACTTTCCTTTCTGTTTTACTACCATTTTCATGTATTATAAAAATAAATACGTATTTGTAAAAGTTACCATTAAATTAGCACCATGAAAACCAACAACTATTACTATAAGAGGAATACATTAGATTAAGATACTTAGCAAGGCTTTAGAAATTGGCATAATGGTTTATCAGTGGAATCATATTAGAATTACTTAAAAATATTTAATAATGAAATACTGTATTTTATAAGAAAATCTGTTTAATGTGAGAAAACCTATTCTAGAAGCCTTTTGGTTACTTTTGTTCAGAAAAGTTTATGAGCTGTAATAGTCAACAAAGAAATTATTTAAGCTGCTTTTGTGAAAAAAAACATTATCATATATTGAACTTGAGAAAACAGTAAGATAAAAAGTTTCAATAATGCTTAAAAAAAGTATCAGCTAATAAGAAGAAACTTTTACTTGAACTTATTTGGATTTTATATTAAATAGATCTAAAATAGTAAACTTTTACTCATAGAAACAGAAGAGGTTGGTGGCTCTGGCAGAAGCAGGAGGTGGGGATTAGGGGAAATGGGTGATGGTGGTCAAATGCATAAACTTGTAGATACAAGATAAGTAAGTTCTAGGGATGTAATATACAGCATGGCAATTATAGTTAACAATGCTGTACTGTATATTTGAAAGTTGCTAAGAGAGTAGATCTTAAAAGTTCTGATCACACACAGAAATAACTATGTGAGGTGATGGATGTTAACTAAACTTATTGTGGTGTCCATTTTACAACATAAACATATGTCTTAACATTATGTTTCTACTTTAAACTAATACAATGTTATATGTCAATTATATCTCAATAAAACTGGGAAAAAAGTAAACTTAATATTTCATCATGTCTAAAGTTAAATCTATACTCAATCATAATTAACATATTATAAAATCTTTTTTGGATAAGTGGTATCAACAAACAAAAATTAAACTGATAAATGGCCTCTGGAATTTGTTGTTTAATTATATGGTAGAATTACTCAACTAAAAAATAAACTTCATGTCTCTATCTGTCAAGACTGAAGACTATCTCAAGAAAATGAATTGATCAAAATTTAATATAATTTATAATTTATTTAGAATATCACTACCTATAGATTCTGTGGTTATCAAACTGTGCTTCCCACCCCCAACTGAAAGAAAAGAAATGTATAACTCACTATTACTCCCTTGCCATACTTCATTAGGTATTTCTCTCTTACCCATAGAATCTTGACCCTTTCCCCTGGTACAGAGGTAGATCCTAATTAGGCTAAGTCAGGATATAGCATTCGCTGGTAACTATGATCAATCCAGGGTAGGCTTGGTTGATCCCCAATCAGGCCAAAGGGAAAGTTTTATATAGTCCATGCGTCTAGAAGAGGTTGTCTCTTGTTTTGGAGGCATATATCTCTACTTGCCATTGGTAACTCTGTTGCTACCCTGAGGAAAAGCAGTCTTAGAATGAAGCCAACACCGAAAATAATAGGGAGGAAATATCAGAAGTACCTAGGCCCTTAAAGACATCATTAAGCAGCTGATTTTATCTCCTCAGCACGCATTACACAAGATCATGAATTTACTTATTGTCTAAGCCAGTTTAAGCCAAGGTTTTGTTACCTGTAGCCCAAAACATCCTAGATATGATCATACTAGCAATTACAAAGCATGTATTTTAAATAGAACTTCTCTAACAGAATGTGAACATATTTAGTAGTACCTTAGAGTCTTGTGATGGTTGCCAGATTCTTTGGTCTCATCTTGATCACCCTGGCTTCAAGCTGAATGAGCAATTTTTTATAGTAAAGTTCCAAATCTTCTCGAAGTTTTGTTAAAATCTCCTCCAATGATGCTGTAACTTTCTTTGTTTCAAAGTACTTTTCCTTCCAAACATCATAGGCTATATAAAAAAAAAAAAAAGCAAAGGCTATAGTTTGTTTAAACTTTTCAACCTGCAAAGTTAATTTAAACCATTCCTCTCTCCTCTCCTTCCTCTCTTATATTCTGAGGAAATTAGAGTTAAGAGTAAAATGTTTATTGGATAATAAAAGGACTTGCTTATAAATATAGTAAAATACTGATAAATCCAGGAACCAAAATCAAGTTCTTCTTTAAGCTTGTAATTTGTTTAGAAAATCTTTCTTCAAAATACTACCTATAGCAAGAAGTGTATACTTTTTTATTTTTATTTTTTTGCGGTATGCGGGACTCTTACTGTTGCGGCCTCTCCCATTGCGGAACACAGGCTCCGGACGCGCAGGCCCAGTGGCCATGGCTCACGGGCCCAGCCGCTCTGCGGCATGTGGGATCTTCCCAGACCGGGGCACAAACCCGTGTCCCCTGCATCGGCAGGCGGACCCTCAACCACTGCGCCACCAGGGAAGCGCAAGAAGTGTATACTTTTTATTTCAATTACTTTTATCCATAATCTGATTTGAATTCACTATTTATATAATTAAAGCTATGAAAGAAAAGGCAAAATATATTTTTTCAGATTTTCCTTATTTTTCAGCCCCAAAATGACTTGTTTTGTGTAATCAGCTGATTCTGATTCATCATTTATCAACATTATTCCAGGTATATCCCCAAACTTCTGTAGGGCAGAATTTCTTAAACCTGAGACTTCTGGTTTAGAAAATTAGAAATTAAACTCTGCCATTTTAGGGAATCACTTTGACACCAATGAGATTCTAAATATAAACTTAATTGGAACACAAACTGCATGCTAGTATACCAGAATATGCTTATGTTTCTTTTTTTCATATTATCGAAGAAACGAAAACACCAAATTTTAAAATTCTATATTATAAATTGATTTAATTAAAAATATAAAACTATGGGGCTTCCCTGGTGGCGCAGTGGTTGAGAGTCTGCCTGCTGATGCAGGGGACACGGGTTCGTGCCCCGGTCCGGGAAGATCCCACATGCTGCGGAGCGGCTGGGCCCGTGAGCCATGGCCGCTGAGCCTGCGCGTCCGCAGCCTGTGCTCCGCAACGGGAGAGGCCACAACAGTGAGAGGCCCTCGTATCGCAAATATAAATAAATAAATAAATAAATATATATATATATATATATATATATATATATATATAACTATATGGAACTTTTAACTCAAGATTTTAACTATTTTCCTCAGCCCTATATCCAATCCCTCTGCAAGTTTTACTGGTACCACTGCCAAAATACTTCGAGCATCTGGCACATTATCCCTTCTTCAATGCTACATTCCTAGGCAATCCACTATCATCTTTTGAAAGCTGTATTATTTTCCTAACAGTCTCTCTGCTTCCATACTTGCCCCTCTACAGGCTATTCCATACCGCAGTCATCCTGATCTTTTTAAGATATTTTAAAAATCACATAAATCCTTAGTTTAAAAATCCTCTTATGTCTTCCCATATTACTTGTATTGATAATAAAATCCAAACTCCTTGAATTGGCCTATCTGTTCCTTGCTGATCTTTTGATTTTCTCCCTCTACATTCCTCCTTATTTATCACACTCCAGCTGTACTGGTCTTAGTTCAGGTCCTTAATTCTGCAAGCTTATTTCTATCTCTGTACCTTGATTTTTAGTGTTCCTCCTGTTTGGACTCTTTTTACCCTGTCTCTTCACATGCTTACCATTTTATTAATCAAATCTTAGTTATATCTGCTCAAAGAAGCCTTCCTTGAAAGCCCTAGCTAAACCATCTCTCCTGCCTCACCATTCTTTACTGCACTCTTTTAATTGAATTTTCAGCTCTAATCAGTAGCTGACATTGTCTCACTTATTTATTGTCGGTCTCCTCCCATTAGAGGCAAGCTCCTTAATGGCAGGGCTATGTTTGTCTTGTTTACTGCTGTATCCTCAGCATTTAAAACAATGCTGAGAACTGACGTATATAGTAGGCTCAATAAATATTTGATGGCTGATACATACCTTTTATCTTGAAACATTCCTGTTGAAATAGAAAGTGACCAATGATTCTCATTTTATAAATAGAAGGAGTGCGGCACAAAGAGGAGAAATAACTTGCCTAAGTATAAGATTATTCTAGTATTAGAATCACTGTCCTGTGATTTCTAATCCATTGCTCAATACTGTCTGATAAAATTGCTCTTTTAACAGCACAACAAGGCCAAATCACTGCCACCACTTCTGGGACACACTTTAATATTATGAGGTAGAACATTAAGAAATACCTCCTGACATTGTCTATAACCTCTAGTCAGATCTAGTACTGAAGCAATAATTTTGCTGTAAATTGAGAATCCTAAAGGCAGTTAATTCCATATATACCTTTTACCCTTTTTATCCTCAAATACAATGCAAAATGCAGGCCTCTCAAATTATTTAACATCTCTCAAACCATTATCCTATACTTTCTCCACCCTGGCTCATTTTTCCATTTCTAGCAGTTCTAACAACATTGTTTCTAATTCTATTGCAAGGAAACTGTCTATTTTTCCTACCTCATTTCTCTCATTTATTCACTCATCCAGTCAGTTTAGCAAAGCAGACACACACACATACGAACAAAATTGAGCACCTAGGGGACACTAAGGGACTCAAAGAAGGCTTCGAGAGTGGTATCTTAGCTGAGATTGAATGACTGGTAGGAAATAACCAGGAACTGGGAAGAAGTGGGTAGAAGGAGAAGATAGGAAAAGAAGATTTAGGTGGCAGATGGGAAAGAATGCCTGAAGGCCTACAGCCAAGAGGAGGCACACTTCAGATTCTAGTACATCTACCACTTTTCCTGCAAGCCTTTCTTGACCTCTTCCATCTAATTTAGGTGTTCTTCCTCTGTACTCCTATGCATAGAATTTGTAATTTCTTTATCATAGCAGTCATCAGTATGTATCACTACTACTTAACTTGATCATCATTTCCCCACTGCACCATAAGCATTTTGAAGGCAGAGACAAGATTATGTTGGCCTGTTAGTATCACCTCAGCCCCTGGAACAGTGACTAAGTTCAGTAGGCCCTTAATAAATACTTATTTAATAAATGAATGTTGAAATGAATAAACAAATGTCCATTTTAAAAAATAATTGAATTTTAATAAAAGGCATGTTGCATTTATTATATAGAGTTGAACAATGATTTCATCTTTCCTATAGTGAATTTATATTAGTGTACCACTTAAACTACAACAGTAAAATAATAAATATTATCATTTTATCATTTATTCCAAAGTCATAAATTCTGTAAAACTTGAGTTTTCTTTATAGTGATAAAAGATATGTAATAAACTTTACCATGATATTGCTTTAATTGGCCTTGTTCCAATAGCCTTTCAACTTTTTTTTATTAGTTCTTCTTTAATTCTTTCCAGATATCTTCTTTCTTCCTTTACTTGTTTCATTTTTTTCGATAATATTCTCTCCTAGAAGATTATAACCCATACTCATCAATGTCCAAAAGCTAAAAGACAGCTCATATCCTAAAATATAGGGTATAAAACTAAAAAATGCTTACAACAGCAAGTATGAATTTTACCCCAAACTCTGGTTTTCTGGCTGCAGTACAGCATGTGCCACGATGGAAAACACTGAGGAGTCATTTCAGTATCTATAGGGGATTTATATATATATAAACAATACAGTATGTCTCTTCTGCATTTATATACATGTATGGAAACTAGGCAAAACTCATGTAGTTATACCTCTTGTTTTAATTCTTTAAGTAAATTTATCCTGGGACCGAAGTTATTGTACTTAAATCTTACATGGAAAAATGTATATTTTAAAGTACATATTTAAAAAGCAGAAATAATATTAGTGACACACATATGCAGTAATCAACATAAGTCACAGACTTTAAAATGCTTTAACTTCTTGTAGTAAAACATATATAATTGACCATTTTAACCATATTTAAATGTACAGTTCAATGGCACTGCATGCATTCATAATGTTCCACAACAACCACCACCCCTTTATCGCCAAAACTTTATCTTCCCAAACTGAAACTGTGTATGCATTAAACAATTAACTCCTCATTAACATTATTTAACTTTACCTCACAGAATCATCTGTACTTACATCTGTACTTATGGTATCATCATACTTACTCTCAATCTGTAATAATGATATATCAGTTATTCCTGGAGAAAGAGCAGGTTGACAAGGAACTGAAGGAAAATCAATAAGGTCTGGTAGGCTGATGCACTCTTTTTTACCTAGCTGTAAGCAAACATGATAATCAGTAAGATCTGGTAGGGTTACACATTGTTTTTCACCTATTTGTAAACATCTGGTAATGCACAACAGTAATGCATTTTTTTACTTGTATGGTGATGAACTCCCAAATCTGTCTTTATAACTATAGACCCTCTCTTGTGCTCTAGCTTCTCCATTCCACTGGACATTACTTGGACATTATACCACAGGAGCTTCAAACTTAAAATTCAAAAAGAAGAAAAAACAAGAATCCATATTCCTTTCTAAACATGATTTCCTTCCAAGAGTTCTGATTTCAATTACTTGTTATGGCAACTTTTAAATGTTTCTAAGATGGCTATTGCATTTTTTTCATTTTGAGCCAATTTTGATCATGTATATTTGCTTAGAAAATTCGAGATCCTAGCACATTTTCAAATTTTAGCATACATTTTATTCTCATAAATTTTATCACCTCTATATTTGTGTTATATTGCCTTCATCTCACCTAATTTTTGTGTTTCTACTCTTTTTTTGATAAACTACCTCAAGCCTTACCAATGTTAATGTTTCTGCCACTACCACTTTATAGACCTTGAGTTGTTTTCAATTCTGCCAGGCTTTTAACTTTTGTAACTTATTAGCTTCTACTTTTATCTTCATTAATCCCTTACCCCTACTTTGTTTGTTTTATTATTCTTTTTCTATTTTATTGCATTGACCTTAACTTACAAGGTCAGGTTCCCACAGGATAATGGCAGCCACTAAAATCTCTCCACGCATGCTCTCAACTACTATAAAAAGAAAGCAAATACAATCACCCATAATTTATATCTGTAGAATAACTAGGACACAGAATCCTCTAATTTACATATACTTTAATTTACATGTAAATGGGGAAATAAACACCCTAGACCAGCAGAGTGTGCTTAGGAGCTCACACCTGAGCAGAGTCTGATGGGAACTATGCATTAAAGAGCACAATACACAGATAACACAGTAAACATCAACAACAATTTAGTCTTAAAGGAGAAGGTCCTGCATGTGGTGGAAGAATACTGAGTAAGGGTACCAAATGGTAAATCAAAGCTCTTTCTATGAGGAATCTAAAAGAAAGGGGCTTTTAAAATGTAGGTGGCCAGAGGTGGTAATCATGGGAAAACACAGCTACTGGGTGAGAGGAAAATTCTTTGGAAGCAAGAGATGTTCATCAGGGCTAGGTGGTAAGCGAAAAGAAGGTGGTCAAGTTAAGAGTTCTGCTGAATTGAATTAGCAGGAAAGAATACAAAGAAAAAAGACCACTTTCCTTAAGGCCCCATTTATTTAAAAATACATAAATAAATAACTGCATTTCACTAAAACAACAGGAGAGAGCTTTCCTAATCTATTGATACAAGCTAAAATAAACCACCAGAACACCTGTTTCTCTATAAGAACACCTGTTACTGATTCAGAAAAATCCAACACAAATAAACATAGACAAAATCTACAACATAATATAGCATCCATACAAAGTTACTTTTTGAAAACCCTCAAAACTGAGAAGTAAAACAAAACAAAACCAGCAGCCAGGAAGCAGAGAAAAAATTAACAATATTTCCAACATAGATTAAATTAAATTAAATCAAATCATTTTAGGTATTAATGAACACCACAAATCACATATTTAGAAACTCAGAATAAAAATGTAAAAATAACAGGAAGATGTAAAATGGAAATTGACCAAACTGAAGAAAGAAATTAAAGAAAAAACAAAACTGTCTCAGAAATGAATAACAGGTATCCAAAAAGGAACAGATATGACCAAAAATACAGTAAGCATAATAGAGAACAGAAATAAAAGGAATAAAGAAAATTAAACATAAAGAAAATAGTAAACTAGATCATAGAGAAAGTAGTAGAGATAAAAGGTAAAGAAGAACTAGGATAAGACCAACTGAGGTCTCTGAAAAAAAAAACCCAAAAAACCATGGAATGGATCTGCTATTTATATTGTTTTCTAGAGTTATAATTTCTTGAAATAAAAGAAGTCCTGATTTTCATACTGAAAGGGCCCACTGAGTACCCATAAAAACCAGACCTAGAACTCTCAACTGAAATATAGCCTGATAAAACTACTACACATTAAAGGGATCCTCTGGCCTTCCAGACAAAAATAACCAAGCCAATTTACAAAGAAAAGAAAATCAGTTTGGCATCATACTTCTTAACAGTAACATACAAAACATCAGTAGAGCAACATTTTAATAAACTCAAGGAAAAATTGTGTAAGCCAAGGATGTTACAGCCAATCAAGCTATCCTTCAAGTACCAAGGCTCTAAAGCAGGGACGAGCAAACTTCTTCTGTAAAAGGCCTCAGAGTAAATAATTTAGGTTTTGTGGGCCACATATGGTATTTGTCATAATTCGTATTTTTTTCAACTTTTTAAAAATGTAAAAAACATTTTTAGGTCCCATGCTTCACAAAACAAGCTGTGGGCCTTGTCTGCCTATTCCTGCTCTAGACAAAATTTTAAATATGTAAGAAGTAAGGGAATATCGTACCTGGGAGTTTTTTTTTTAATAAGTAGAGCTTTACCCAATGAAGAAATGATTGAAAAATCTTGTGTAAAAGAACTGGCAGTAAGTGTTGAACACATTTAATTATAGATCTAAGACTAAAACAAAGGTGAGGAGGATAAGACAAGAAGCACAGCCCATAAATGTTCTGTTCTTTTACAAAGTAGAAATAACACAACTAAAAGTACATGAGAGGAGAAAGGAGGGGGAAAGATGACTTTTTAATTGCCTTGAATTTAAAGATAGGAGTCAGAGGATAATTTTAGAGGTAACAAATCAAAATCAGAAGCATAAATTTTAAGAAAAGGAAAAAGGAGGGTTAGGAATACTAGCACAAATTTGTATCAGTATAAAGGTAAACACTAGAATGAGATTCAGATTTCCTAAATACCAGGAGTGGGGGGGAGTGCAAATAAACCACATAGTAACACATAGTAACTATAACATAAAGTAAAATGAGAAATCTGAGGTCAAATATATCAGTCCTATCAAAAACATAAATGGACATAACTCATCTACTAAATGAAAATGACTTTCAGACTGGCTTACAAAGGGAAACCCAACTCTAGCGTGTCTGTTAAAGACATACCTAAAACAAAGCAATTCAGAAAAGTTGGGGAAAAAAGTAGGGGAGGAATATAGGGGTATACCAAATAAATGTAAACAAAAAGAAAGGAGAGGTTAGTATCTTGATATGCAGTAAGGGAGAATTCAGGTCAAAAAAGCATTTAATGAGTCAAAGAAGGGCACTTCGTAATGCAAAAGTGATGATATTACTACTTGCATGAGAACAACTTTGTGCCAAATAATACATAGAAATCTAAATAAATCAAAAACCACAGGAGATGTAAGGATAAACAGTAAAATACTAATAACAGAAGATTCTAATATATCTATTCTCAGTCCAAGACATAGAAAGAAAAATGTAGAAAAAAAAAAAAGGATATGGAACACTTAAACAACATATTAAACAATGTAGATTATAGACAAGGCACAGAGTAGGGGAAGATATTTGCAATGCACATAAGCATCAAAGGACTACCCTCCAAAGTATATTAAAAACTCCTACTAATCAGAAATATATGGCAGACAACACAATAGAAATACTTGAAAAGGTAGTTCTCCAAAAAAGTTATCAAAATGGAGTCTATAAAATATAAAAATATGATCAACTGTATGGGTAATTTGGGAAATGAAAATTCAAACCACAGTGAAATAGCATTAAGCACCCACCAGCTGGAAAAATTTTAAAGTGTGAAGACAGCATATTTTATTAATATCTAGCAACAATAAAACAATTATTTGCTGAATATGGCATGCCTCTGCTCCAAAACTCAAAGGCTCTGAGCTGTGATTCTCCTCTCAGGGCTTGTCTCAGACTCCATTTAGCATTCCAACCAACAAATCATATATAACCAACAACCAACAACCAACATATGTATTCTAACATATCAAGCATCACTGGACCAGATGGATATTAGCACACAACTGGCAGCCCAGCTTGCTGTGCCTCTTGGATCACCTTGTGAGCCTTCTCTTGCTCTGGGCCCACTCAAAGTTGGCAGTCTTTTAGATTACTTGATTAAAAAAAAAAAAGAAAAAGATTGGAGCCATGCATCCGAATGCAGTATATCTCCAAATTCCAAACAGCTCCATCAAGTGACTCATTCTTCATGGTAGCTGGGGCAAGATACAAAAACCTGGTTTTTACTTTAAAGGGCATACATCAACACGTCCCAGATCATGAAACTCCCAGAAATTTCACTGAATTGGCAGGCTCCTGAATTTTGAGGTTTATCTCCCCTTCTCTAACATTTAAGGTTAGAAAATTTAAGACATTTTAATCTGCAGTTCCATTTCAATTTCAGTATAAATATTATGGTGCAATACCACATCTAAAAAAATGCAGCACTATTTACAATAGCCAGGTCATGGAAGCAACCTAAATGCCCATCAACAGAGGAATGGATAAAGAAGATGTGGTACATGTATACAATGGAATATTACTCAGCCATAAAAAGGAATGAAAATTGGGTCATTTGTAGAGATGTGGATGGAGCTAGATACTGTCATACAGAGTGAAGTAAGTCAGAAAGAGAAAAACAAATATCGTATATTAATGCATATATGTTGAATCTAGAAAAATAGTACAGATGAACTGGTTTGTAAGGCAGAAATAGAGACACAGATGTAGAGAACAAATGTATGGACACAAAGGGGGGAAAGCAGCGGGGGGTAGTGGTGGTGGTGGGATGAATTGGGAGATTGGGATTGACATATATACACTAATATGTATAAAATAGCTAACTAATAAGAACCTGCTGTATAAAAAAATAAATAAATTTTTTTTAAATTTAAAAATCATACCTGATTGTCCTCTCTTCTAAAGATATTAGTTCTATCATCTTCATTTTTCCAAAGAAACTGACTTAAAGGGGAATGACAGATTTGTAAGTCATATTAAAAAATGATTCCATGAATATTAACTTTTCATGTTTTTTATTTAATATTCTATAAACACAAATATAACATTAAAAATTTTTAAAGTCTGCTTGAAACCATTATATTATCTTTCAAACTCATTAATTATCAATATAAACTACATTTAGCATGAGTTATACAATAATATTTCATTATATTATAGCTAAATTCAAATCATAGTCCAATGTCTATAGCAAGGTAAAATAACTGGAAATTTTGTAAACATACTTTGCTTATAGTTCTTTTGTGAATAATTGTTTATAAAATTCCTTATCTTAATTTCAGAAGACTATATGCAAAACTGTTGTCTAAGTACTATAATTTTGAATGAAATGATACCAATGTGAAACTCAAACATGATTAGTTTACTCAAAACCAGGAATATAAAAGAGGCAGAAAAATTAATTCTAAGAAAGGCAAATGAAGACAGAAATTTTTCTGTCATTAGGTTGCCCCTGATGACAAAAGGATTACAACAGAATAAATTTAAGCAATAAATTATCCCTCATTATGTTGGAAGGGAATATTAGTATCTAACAGTAAACATCAGAATCAAGGTAATTTTAATTAAAAATGTCACTAACTTCACTCATATCTTTGTTCTAATTAGAAGTCTTTATACCAGTACCCTGGATATCTCACTCTTTTTCTTATAGTCTAGATTATGACATATAGAATCAACATCCATATTAATTACCTCTTTTTGCCGCTAAAATAATCATTATCTGAATCTTCCTGTGATCCTGGCAATTCAGAATTTCCAATTTGATTATTTCCATTCTGATTTTCATTTGGAGTGGCTTTTCCCCCAGCTGATGATGATGCCCATTCATAGCAAAGAAAGTTCATAATATTAAGAAAATACTAAAATAAAATTTTGGTTTTTTATGTACATACTATATACTCTTGTCCCATGTTTCAGAATCTCTATGAACTTTACTCTCCCAAACTGAATTTCATGAAACTTTAGTTTATGCAAAAGGAGAATTCTTTGGTAAATTCAGTTTGGGAAAAATTGGATTAAGCAATCCTAACAGAACACAAATCCACCCCCCCCACACACACCCCTATGGCAGGATTTCTCTGTTTTTATGTACAATATGAATCTGCAAGAGGGGGTAAGTTGGGTTTTATTCAAACTTTGTTGTCTTCAAAAAGCTTTTGCCAAAAGCATCTTTTAAAAGAGTATTCTGAGGATCCTTCTCTGGAAAGTGCTGGGTATAAATACAGAGCATATAATGCCATTTGTTATTTCACATATATTTTCATTTATAAAATCTCTCTTCATTTTAACAGAATTTCTCCATATAAGAAAACCACACAATGTCTTTAAAACATTAGCACTAATGTTCCACATGATCTACATGAACAAGAGATCCGTGAACCTGGTAGTGTTAATACAGATTTTTTTCCCTTGGGGAAATCAATTTTTTTTAATTTAGAAAAAATTGGAGTCATATTAGTGTTTGAAAAGTCATTTTACAAGAGTTGCCACAGTATTTTGCAACCTGAAGCCCATATTGGTTTAGTTTTAGTCAGGTTGCTACCACTTATTTCCTATCTGGCACTGGACTTAGTCATTTAAAGAAAACAAATAGGGATTTTCTAAAAAGATATATTCAAGGCAAAGGAACAAAAAATAGATATATCAGCTGTTTAAAACTGATAGTAAAATACCACTCCCCCCACCTGCCCCCCAAAACAAACAACAATGGAAAACTCAGTAGATTCTGAGTGACATTTTGATAGGAATATATGACATGTATCTCTTATTCCTAATAACTGTTTAGAGAATGATGCAATGCACCATTCAATACCTATGCAACTTAATAAGAAAGCAGGTCTATTTACTTTTGAAAAAATATAGTGTTTTGAGAGCTAGAGTAGATGTACATATAAAATGTTATAGATTCACAGAAAAAGGAGTGTCTTATTTTGGGGGAGAATTCATTTAATTCATAAATGTTTAGTATATTTGCTTTTCCATCACAATTTATTTGCTGTATGCAGTAAGTAAAAAAATTCAACTGACTTTTTTTCAATCGATTCTTAGAGTGTAGTTCCAGCTTTATTTATATGTTTATAAGTTTAATTTTGATTTCTTTAATTACCTACCACTTTTTAAGAACTGAATTATCAGTAAATTGGTGGGTGTAACCATATAAAAAATTTTAAAGTCTTTGAAATACAAATGTCTCCCAACATTAAAGTTGTTTTGCTTTGGTTTGATACTGTTTTCCTGGCTAAGATATTTCTGAACTATAATAATAATATCAAGATTTTATGAAACAATAACTTCTTTTCTCCTTTAGCCTTAACTTTATCTGAAACTATTATAAAAGGTGGTAGACTTTACGTAAGTGCTGTAAGTATTTTGACTTTATTTGATTTTTAAATTTTATTTATTTTTTTTTGCAGGCTCTAGAGCACAGGGTCAGTAGTTGTGGCACATGGGCTTAGCTGCTCCGCGGCATGTGGGATCTTCCCAGAACAGGGCTTGAACCCATGTCCCCTGCATTGGCAAGCAGATTCTTAACCACTGTGCAACCAGGGAAGCCCTGATTTTATTTTTATTTTCGAACAGTACTTAAATTGTCTTTTTTTCCTCCCAACTGGTGAAACTAGTTTTTAAAATCCCCATATTGAATTGTAGCTTTCCTTTTATACTGCCTATATTCGTAAGGCTAGATTTGCCCAGAATTTGCCCAGACCTGACTGTTAAAATGTACTATAACAACCTCTTTGTCTTTCCCATTCCAGTTGAAATCACCTTCTTCCTGATTCTTGTTAAGAAGCTTTTTCAAAGTGTTTTCTAAACAACTGGGATCTGTTCCAGGTTCTTCCTTTGACAAAGTTACACTAAGTGGTCTGTGTATTATTCCGTCAGCCTCAGCAACACCATTATTAGTCTGCTGCACATCTAAAGAAACTGCTGATGATGCTGAATAAATATTTCCTAAATGATACATTATAGGAAGCAAATATAATTCTGATTGAAGAGCCTAAAACATAGAGGAAATTTAAAAAAATTAGTTTACACTTTAAAAAATAAGTTAAAAAATTAGTATAAGTTTAAAGTGTCACATTACATACATATGGAGGAGCAAATGATTTGAGTTTCAGTTCTGATTCTTGCTTTGCCTTCACCTGGAAATAAATGAGGAAATAATTAAAGCTTCTGTAACGTTTTTCAATTACTTTTACCCTCACTTTTTTGCAGACGGCATATTTCTGTGACATAAAAATCAAATCAAAAAGCTAGTAACTAAGGCTATATTCTAGAAAACGTAGAATATAATCTTATTTCTATTCACTGGACTAAACATGATAGAAATTCTATGTCATTTAATAATAATAATTATGGCTATCACTTGCATGGACTTACTATGTGCCAGGCATTATTCTAAATGCTTTACATATAAAGCTCAGTTAATCCTCACAATTCCATGTGATAGGCACACATATTGTCTGTAGTTCACAGACAAGAATGAGGCAAAGAGAGGTTAAGCATCTTGCCCAAGATTTTATAAATAGGAAGTTTTCAAGTTGGGATTCAAAACCAGGTAATCTGGTTCTAGAATCCAACTTTGTAAACTTTATTTCCTAAATATTCATCCCATAGAGTTAATTTGTTATTCGTTCATTCTCTCAACAAATATTGAGGTATACTATGTGTTAGGTAGTGTTCTACGTGGTGGGGATACAACTGTAAACAATGCAAAGTCCCTGCCCTCATGTAGCTTATATTCTACTTGGGAGAGCAGATGTTAAATAAATGTGATTTAAGATAGTGATATGTGATTTATGAAAATAAAACAGAGTGATGTAATAGAGAGGAATTCAGAGAAAGAATATCTGAAAACTAGGTGGTCAGAGAAGGCCATTTTTGAAAGATAATAATTGAGCTGAGAACTGAATTATGAAAACAAGAAGCAAGCTATTTGAAAATCGGGGGAAGTGATTTCCAGGCAAGTACAAAGATGATAAAATAGAAATGAGTTTGCTGTATGTGAGGACCAAAGGAAGATTTTTGTGGCTAAAGTGTAGAACCAAGGAGAAAATAGTAGTAGATCAAATCTGAGAGGCAGCCTGTTCCTGAGACTCTCCTTATCTCTTGCCTAACCACTGCAAAAGTCTCCTGGTTACAATTCCTGTCTCTAGTTTCTTAAGGCTCTCATCATGGCATCTTTTGCTCAAAAACTCCAAAGCTTCAGGAAAAAAAAAAAATCCAAATTCATTAATCTGGCATTCAAGACCTTCAATAAACAACTTTTACAACTTGTTGTCTACTATTCCCTTTCACACAGTCAATGCTCTAGTAAAAACCAAACCACTCACTTTTCCCTAGAGTTGCCTCCTTTGCCACTTCTGTGCTCTTTCTATTTTCTCTGCTCAGAAAGCTTCTCCCACCCAACATCTTTGCAAGATCAAATATTTTTCTGTCAAAATCTAAACTGATGATCACTTTTTCCTTAAAGTTCTCCATCTCCCCTCTTGTCCTGCTGGAAGCAGTCTCCTTTTCTTCTAAATATACAGAATATGCTATTTTAATTATTTATGTATTTTATCTTCACCACTACACTGAATATTCTTTAAGAGCAGGATCCATAGTCAATTCTTTTTTCTCATTTTGTATACAGAAAAACATCAATAAATATTTGTTGAAAATATTATAATAAAATATTGATATTAGAAGCATTTTAGAAGTTGGCTTAAATTGCCATTAGGTTCCTTCCAATCTAGAATTCTGTGATTGGTATTTTGCAATTTTACTTATCATGAAAAAGAACAAAAAGTTATGAGGGTTGTTCCTTTCCTTCCCTGATTAAGGAAAACTAACTTAATGATCAGTAAATTAATATTCTGCTATACTAAACAGAACTCTAATGACAAAAACTTTAAATCTACCTACTGAGCCCAAGAATTCCACATAGAAAATTTCTTTATAGTTTTACTTTGGGGGAAATTTTTTTTTTCCCATTATCATTCATTATTTAATTTTTTCAATAAACATTTAAATGCCTCTAAGTGCTAAACACCTTGTTAGGCACTGGTTGTAAATACAGTAGTGAATAACATAAAGTCCCTGCTCACAGGGAGCTACAGTCTAATGGCAGTTATGTTAAACAAATAATCACATAAGCAAATACATAATAATGATACGTTAACTAGCATAGAATAGGAATATACTGCATTTTAAAGGGTTTAAATATGAAAAATCTTGATTAAAGAAAGAAACCTTATATAAATACGAGAAACCAGAAGTGAGCATATATGTGTATATATACACGTGTGTGTGTGTGTGTGTGTGTGTATTCTGTTTCTATTTTTAAATAGTTTCTATTTTTAAAAAGTAATTGTAGATATACTGGTTTAATCGCTATTCACAGCTCTTCAACAGGTTTCTAATTTCAGATAATTTCTCTCTTAATTCTCTTTGGGTATAGCCATAGTAATACACAGGTTATACTCTGTTTTCTAGGTGGCAGTACTATGGCTAAGTGACATCTGTTCCTATAGTACTTTTTAACTGTTATATAGCACTACCTATTGATAGTATTCATTAAGTCAGGGACTGGATCCATCACATGAATAAAATATTTTTCACTTAGAATTTTTGAATTTCCAGAAAGCATTTTTCTCTGCAGAAAAAAAAAAGATTGCTTTTTCAGGCACATTGTAACATGACTACAAAATACTTGCCTTATAAATCCAGCTAAAATTAATTTGTTAACAACTTCTATTGAAATGGTATTTAACTGATAGTTCCAAGATCCTTCAGGGACATAAAAAACATGAAGTTCCACCAAGTGAATAAATTGAGAATAAAATCAGTTAAAATATTTTTAAAGTGAAAAAAATCAACTGATGTCCTCTAGAATTTTAAGTTTAAAAAACATAATTGAAATAAACATGGAATACATGTATCCTCTGAACAAACACAAAAAAACAAAATGAAGAGCCAAAAATTTGTTAGGTTGGCTACTTGGCACTTGGAGCACATTTTCCCTTGGAAACAATGTCATAGCTGTGGTCCTAGAGTTCCTTAACATACCGACATACAATGCTTGTTTTGTGGCTTGCAGTAAGGATACCAGATTGCCAAGATCAGTTTTCTTATTACCAACCTTTCCACCTTCCCTGACCTCCACCTACACAGTTTCATTGGTGTTACCTTGTAGAATCCTTATCCTTTACATATTGTCTCCCTAACACAGCTGTGATGAGTGCTAGTTCTCAGCACCTGCTAAAGTGTGAATACTAGGGCTTGGGGAATATCTCTGTTTCCCAGAATTCAAGGAAGAACATATTCCTGACCAGTGATGGGGAAAGGAATGGTTGTTTTCACATAGGGCATGTGTGTAAGCTTAGCTTGTCTGTGCTTATATGTACTATCTTTTTTCCTATTAGTGTTTTATTACCTCAATTAGAATTTATCTATGGGGAAGAATATTTAGATTACTACAACAGAACAATTACAGCAAATAAAGGCTTATCTTTTAGTCTAATGAAAGTTTGCTATTCATGTATATTAAAAGTCAAAGCATTGAAATGATTATACTCTATGATATTAAGTGAGACACATTTTTTAAATTTTAAGTAAATATGACCTTATATTAATATTAGTAATTTTTATAGGAAATGAAAATGGCTCTTAACATCTTTTTATTTATTTATTTATTTTTTTGCAGTACGTGGACCTCTCACTGTTGTGGTCTCTCCCGTTGCGGAGCACAGGCTTTGGACGCGCAGGCTCAGCGGCCATGGCTCACGAGCCCAGCCGCTCCGCGGCACGTGGGATCTTCCCAGACTGGGGCACGAACCCATGTCCACTGCATCGGCAGGCGGACTCTCAACCACTGCCCCACCAGAGAAGCCCGACAATGGCTCTTGAACTGAGTATTTTGCTCGAGTTGTTTTTATAGACCAAGCAGATTACTTGTACAGTTCTGATGTCAGAATATTAACCAACAGTTTAAGATGTTTGAATAGATAGATGGAATAGTGAAGTTTCCTATATGCTGTATTTTGAATATCAGGGCATTTAAAAGATTATTCTCTAACTATACCATCCTATTAACAGCTAAAGCTATACTATATATTAATACTATAATATTAAATATTAAAGCTATACTATTAAATATTTGTAAAACCTTCAGAAATCTGAAGTAAATATGGCCTTGCCCATTATATAAATGTATTAATATTTTACAGGAGAAAAAAATATTTCTTTAACTAAACGTTTTACTCTGCTTTCATAGATGAAGTAATTACTTCTATATATTTTATAACAATTCATGAATTATAATTCAAAGTATATAGACTTTCATTCTATAATTGAAAGAGGAAGCAATACAAAGAAAATATAGTTGACAAAACATTTCCTGACCTTTGAAACATTTTGTGAAGTAAATTAATTTATTGGGAATTTGGATTTATTCATTCATTCAACAAATATGCCTACTATGTGCCAGCACTGTTCTAGGTACTATAAATATGTAGTGAATAAAACAAAGATCCTTGCCTGCATGAAGCTGAGATTCTAATGAGGTATCAGGACAAGAAGAAGGGTGAGGGAAGTGAAGCACTCACCTCAGGTACAAAATTTAAAGGGGTACCAAAACCTCAGTAATCAAGATAAATAATATTTTAAAAAATCTATTCAGGGACTTCCCTGGTGGCACAGCAGCTGGGAATCTGCCTGCTAACACTGGGAACACGGGTTCGAGTCCTGGCCCGGGAAGATCCCACATGCCATGGAGCAGATGGGCCCGCGTGCCACAACTACTAAGTCTGCGCTCTGGAGCCCGCAAGCCACAACTACTGAGCTCGTGTGCCGCGACTGCTGAAGCCCGCATGCCTGGAGCCTGTGCTCCACAGAGGGAGGGGCCAGTGCAATAAGAAGCCCGCACACCACAAAGGAGAGTAGCAGAGTAGCTCCTGCTCACCGCAACTGGGGAGGGCCCATGCGCAGCAACGAAGACCCAACACAGCCAAAAATAAAATAAATAAATAAATCTATTCGATGCAAAAAATTCATGATGAATAAAATATCATAAATTTAAAGACAGAATGGTACTTAGAGCCTGAGTAGAAAGGAAAAATATGAATTGCTATATACATGTTTTTTTAAAAAATACATTTCTTAATGGTTAACTTTTTCCAGAACAACATAGTTGAAAAAATATTGAAAATTTTGAAAGCCTGTATTAAAACTCACAACATCATTTTAAGGTTAAACATTCTATTTATATCAAAACCCAACTTTATCCTGGCTTTAATGGAAGTAAATCCATCAATAATATTCTTATTAAAACTATTATTTTAAAAATACATTAAATAGGACAGGGAACTATAGTCAATATTATGCAATAACCTATAAGAGAAAAGAATCTGAAAAAGAATATATATATATATATTCATATATATATATATCTGAATCGCTGTGCTGTATACCTGAAACTTACATGATATTTTAAATTAACTATGCTTTGATTAAAAAAATTTTTTTAAATAAGTAAAAATAACTATTTTACAATAAATAATAAAAATACATTAAAAGGTATACAGACGGGCACATATTTTGCCTTTTGCCTCAGGCTCCAAAATGGCTAGGCATAGCATTATTAGATCCTGTTTCTACTTAAAATGTTGATATCTTGTTTGTCACAGGTTTTTGCATTAGTTTTTCATTTTAAAAATCTTTTATTAAAATATTTATCTTAATTACTTAATTTTTTGATGCCTGCTTAAGTTTTGCACCAAAGGCAAGTGACTCATTTTCCTCAGACTAGTCTCAGTCCTGTGAGGGACATAGACAATAAACATTAAATAAAACACTGGTAAGTGATATAGCAAATCAGAAAGTGGGCAGTACTGGGAAAAGAGAATAAGTAGAGCAGGGCAAGGAAATTGGGAAGATAAAAGAGGGAGTAGTTTTCAGTTTTAAATAGAATAGTCCAGATACAAATCTAAGAAAATTAACAATTGCTTAATGTCAACTAATATCTAGTCCATATACAAATTTCGCCAACTGTCCAACTGTCCTCAGAATGTTTTTTCAATCTAGAATTCAATCAAGGATAACATATTGCATTTGGTTGTTACGTCTTTTCTTTTTTTTAATTGAAGTATAGTTGATTTACAATTTGTTAGTTTCAGGTATACAGCAAAATGATTCAGTTATTTTCTTTCAGATTATATTCCATTATAGTTTATTATAAGACATTGAATATAATTCCCTGTGCTATACAGTAATCCTTGTTGCTTATTTATCTTATGTATACTAGTGTGTATCTATTAATCCCGTACTCCTAATTTGTCCTTCCCTCTCTCCTTCTCCCCTTTGTCACAACTTTTAAAAAGCTTAATTTGGAAGAGTTTTCCAGACCTGCTTTTTTTTTTTTTCTCTTCATGGCACTTTTTAAAGAGACTGGACCAATTGTTTAACAGGCTGTTCTGCATTCTGAATTTACCTTATTAACTCCTAAGGTGTCATTTAACTTATTTCTCCAATCCTTCTCTCTCCTGTAAACAGTTGACTTTATAGCCCTCAATTGACACGTGTTAATCAACTGGGGTAAGAACACTTCATAATACCCTGTATTACATATTACTTCACATTTGGGCATACATAATGCTCTACTCCCAAATATTTGTATATTTAATAATTATTAAAGGGATAATAGAACAGACTATAAGGGACAAGAAAATGGAACCTGTTATAGAGTTATTTCAATAATTAAAGTGTGAGGTGATAGTGGCTCAGACTAACATGCTAGCAATATAGGTGATGGGAAGTGGTCAGATTTTGTATATAATTTGAAGCTAGAGTCCAAGAAGTGAAGTTTGAGTAAGGTGTGATGTATGACTCCAAGGTGTTTGGCCTCAGATATCGAAAGGATGGATTTGCCATCAACTGAGATGGGTAAGGTCATGGTTAGTACAGGCTTGGGCTGGGGGGAGAACTGTAGTTCAGTTTCAGACATACTGAGTTTCAGCTGTCTATTGGTTATCCAAGCGCAGATTTCAAGTAGGCAGCTGAAAATATCAATCTGGAGTTTGGGAAAGAGGGCTGGGATGGGATATAAATTTGAGAATACTTAGCATAAAGTTGGTATTTAAAGCTACTAGACTGGAGATTAGAGAGGATAACACTCGGGGAATAGAAGAGTAGTTCTCTATTCTAGTGAGAGAAACTAGAACTAAAGGTACGAAGACGCGGAGATCACCTTCCTCCCCACAGATACACCAGAAATACATCTACACGTGGAACAACTCCTACAGAACACCTACTGAACGCTGGCAGAAGACCTCAGACCTCCCAAAAGGCAAGAAACCCCCCACGTAACTGGGTAGGGCAAAAGAAAAAAGAATAAACAGAGACGGAAGGATAGGGACGGGTCCTGCACCAGTGGGAGGGAGCTGTGAAGGAGGAAACGTTACCACACACTAGGAAGCCCCTTCGCGGGCGGAGACTGCGGGTGGCGGAGCGGGGTAGCTTCGGGGCCGCGGAGGAGAGCACAGCAACAGGGGTGCAGCAGGCAAAGTGGAGAGATTCCAGCACAGAGGATCAGGGCCGACCAGCACTCACCAGCCGAGAGGCTTGTCTGCTCACCTGCCGGGGCGGAGCTGAGGCTCGGGCTTCAGTCGGAGCACCAGGGGAGGACTGGGGTTGGCAGCCTGAACACAGCCTGCAGGGCGTTAGTGCGCTGCGGCTAGCCGGGAAGGAGTCTGGGGAAAAGTCTGGACCTGCCGAAGAGGCAAGAGACTTTTTCTTCCCTCTTTATTTCCTGGTGCGCGACGAGAGGGGATTAAGAACACTGCTTGAAGGAGCTCCAGAGACGGGTGCGAGCCGCACCTAAAAGTGTGGACCCCAGAGACAGACATGAGACGCTAAGGCCGCTGCTACCACCACCAAGAAGCCTGTGTGCGAACACAGGTCACTATCCACGGCCCCTTCCGGGGAGCCTGTGCAGCCCGCCACTGCCAGGGTCCCGGAATCCAGGGACAACTCCCCCGGGAAAACGCAAGGCGCACTTCGGGCTGGCGCAACGTCATGCTGGCCTCTGCCGCCGCAGGCCCGCCCCACACTCCATGCCCCTCCCTCCCCACAGCGGATTAAAGCTCCACAATCAACTTGATGTACCCTGCATCTGTGGAATACATGAATAGGCAACGAATAATCCCAAATTAAGAAGGTGGTCTTTGAGAGCAAGATTTATTATTCTTTCCCCTTTTCCTTTTTTTGTGTGTATGTTTATGCTTCTGTGTGAGATTTTGTCTGTATAGCTTTGCTTCCACCATTTGTTCTGGGTTCTATGCATCCGTTGTTTTTGGTTTTTTTTCCTCTTAATAATTATTTTTTTATTTTAATAACTTCGTTATATTTTATCTTACTTTATTTTATTTTACTTTGTCTTCTTTCTTGTTTTCCTTCTTTCCCTCCTTCCTTCTTGCTCCCTCCTTTCTTTCTTTCTTTCTACTTCTACTAATTCTTTCTTTCTACTTTTTCTTCTGAGCCGTGTGGATGAAAGGCTCTTGGTGCTGCAGCCAGGAGTTAGTGCTGTGCCTCTGAGGTGGGAGAGCCAACTTCAGGACACTGGTCCACAAGAGGCCTCCCAGCTGCACATAATATCAAATGGCGAAAATCTCCCAGAGATCTCCATCTCAACGCTAGCACCCAGCTTCACTCAATGACCAGCAAGCTACAGTGCTGGACATCCTATGCCAAACAACTAGCAAGACAGGAACACAACCCCACCCATTAGCAGAGAGGCTGCCCAAAATCATAATAAGTCTACAGACACCCCAAAACACACCACCAGACGTGGACCTGCCCACCAGAAAGACAAGATCCAGCCTCATCCACCAGAACACAGGCACTAGTCCCCTCCACCAGGAAGCCTGCACAACCCACTGAACCAACCAGAGGCACTGGGGACAGACACCAAAAACAACAGGAACTACGAACCTTCAGCCCGCAAAAAGGAGACCCCAAACACAGTAAGATAAGCAAAATGAAAAGACAGAAAAACACACAGCAGATGAAGGAGCAAGATAAAAACCCACCAGACCTAACAAATGAAGAGGAAATACCCAGTCTACCTGAAAAAGAATTCAGAATAATGATAGTAAAGATGATCCAAAATCTTGGAAATAGAATAGACAAAATGCAAGAAACATTTAACAAGGAACTAGAAGAACTAAAGATGAAACAAACAATGATGAACAACACAATAAATGAAATTAAAAATACTCTAGATGGGATCAATAGCAGAATAACTGAGGCAGAAGAACAGATAAGTGACCTGGAAGATAAAATAGTGGAAATAACTACTGCAGAGCAGAATAAAGAAAAAAGAATGAAAAGAACTGAGGACAGTCTCAGAGACCTCTGGGACAACATTAAATGCACCAACATTCGAATTATAGGGGTTCCAGAAGAAGAAGAGAAAAGAAAGGGACTGAGAAAATATTTGAAGAGATTATAGTTGAAAACTTCCCTAATATGGGAAAGGAAATAGTTAATCAAGTCCAGGAAGCACAGAGAGTGCCATACAGGATAAATCCAAAGAGAAATACGCCAAGACACATATTAATCAAACTGTCAAAAATTAAATACAAAGAAAACATATTAAAAGCAGCAAGGGAAAAACAACAAATAACACACAAGGGAATCCCCATAAGGTTAACAGCTGATCTCTCAGCAGAAACTCTGCAAGCCAGAAGGGAGTGGCAGGACATATTGAAAGTGATGAAGGAGAAAAACCTGCAACCAAGATTACTCTACCCAGCAAGGATCTCATTCAGATTTGATGGAGAAATTAAAACCTTTACAGACAAGCAAAAGCTGAGAGAGTTCAGCACCACCAAAACAGCTCTACAACAAATGCTAAAGGAACTTCTCTAGGCAAGAAACACAAGAGAAGGAAAAGACCTACAATAACGAACCCAAAACAATTAAGAAAATGGGAATGGGAACATACATATCGATAATTACCTTAAATGTAAATGGACTAAATGCTCCCACCATAAGACACAGATTGGCCTGAATGGATACAAAAACAAGACCCATATATTTGCTGTCTACAAGAGACCCACTTCAGACCTAGAGACACATACAGACTGAAAGTAAGGGGATGGAAAAAGGTATTTCATGCAAATGGAAACCAAAAGAAAGCTGGAGTAGTAATTCTCGTATCAGACAAAATAGACTTGAAAATAAAGACTATTAGAAGAGACAAAGAAGGACACTACATAATGATCAAGGGATCGATCCAAGAAGATATAACAATTGTAAATATTTATGCACCCCACATAGGAGCACCTCAATACATAAGGCAAATACTAACAGCCATAAAAGGGGAAATCGACAGTAACACATTCATAGTAGGGTACTTTAACACCCCACTTTCACCAATGGACAGATCATCCAAAATGAAAATAAATAGGGAAACACAAGCTTTAAATGATACATTAAACAAGATGGACTTAATTAATATTTATAGGACATTCCATCCAAAAACAACAGAATACACATTTTTCTCAAGTGCTCATGGAACATTCTCCAGGATAGGTCATATCTTGGGTCACAAATCAAGCCTTGGTAAATTTAAGAAAACTGAAATTGTATCAAGTATCTTTTCTGACCACAACTCCATGAGACTAGATATCAATTACAGGAAAACATCTGTAAAAAATACAAACACATGGAGGCTAAACAATACACTACTTAATAACGAAGTGATCACTGAAGAAATCAAAGAGGAAATCAAAAAATACCTAGAAACAAATGACAATGGAGACACGACAACTCAAAATCTATGGGATGCAGCAAAAGCAGTTCTAAGAGGGAAGTTTATAGCAATACAATCCTACCTTAAGAAACAGGAAACATCTCGAATAAGCAACCTAACCTTGCACCTAAAGCAATTAGAGAAAGAAGAACAAAAAAACCCCAGAGTGAGCAGAAGGAAAGAAATCATAAAAATCAGATCAGAAATAAATGAAAAAGAAGTGAAGGAAACGATAGCAAAGATCAATAAAAATAAAAGCTGGTTTTTTGAAAGGATAAACAAAATTGATAAACCATTAGCCAGACTCATCAAGAAAAAAAGGGAGATGACTGAAATCAATAGAATTAGAAATGAAAAAGGAGAAGTAACAACTGACACTGCAGAAATACAAAAGATCATGAGAGATTACTACAAGCAACTCTATGCCAATAAAATGGACAACCTGGAAGAAATGGACAAATTCTTAGAAAGGCACAACCTGCCAAGACTGAATCAGGAAGAAATAGAAAATATGAACAGACCAATCACAAGCACTGAAATTGAAACTGTGATTAAAAATCTTCCAACAAACAAAAGCCCAGGACCAGATGGCTTCACAGGCGAATTCTGTCAAACATTTAGAGAAGAGCTATGACCTATCCTTCTCAAACTCTTCCAAAATATAGCAGAGGGAGGAACACTCCCCAACTCATTCTACGAGGCCACCATCACCCTGATACCAAAACCAGACAAGGATGTCACAAAGAAAGAAAACTACAGGCCAATATCACTGATGAACATAGATGCAAAAGTCCTCAACAAAATACTAGCAAACAGAATCCAACAGCACATTAAACGGATCATACACCATGATCAAGTGGGGTTTATTCCAGGAATGCAAGGATTCTTCAATATACGCAAATCAATCACCATATTAACAAATTGAAGGAGATACACCATATGATCATCTCAATAGATGCAGAGAAAGCTTTCGACAAAATTCAACACCCATTTATGATAAAAACCCTGCAGAAAGTAGGCATAGAGGGAACTTTCCTCAACATAATAAAGGCCATATATGACAAACCCACAGCCAACATCGTCCTCAATGGTGAAAAACTGAAAGCATTTCCTCTAAGATCAGGAACAAGACAAGGTTGCCCACTCTCACCACTCTTATTCAACATAGTTTTGGAAGTTTTAGCCACGGCAATCAGAGAAGAAAAGGAAATAAAAGGAATCCAAATCAGAAAAGACGAAGTAAAGCTGTCACTATTTGCAGATGACATGATACTATACATAGAGAATCCTAAAGATGCTACCAGAAAACTACTAGAGCTAATCAATGAATTTGGTAAAGTAGCAGGATACAAAATTAATGCACAGAAATATCTGGCATTCCGATACATTAAGGATGAAAAATCTGAAAGTGAAATCAAGAAAACAGTCCCATTTATCATTGCAACAAAAAGAAAAAAATATCTAGGAATAAACCTACCTAAAGAGACAAAAGACCTGTATGCAGAAAATTATAAGACACAGATGAAAGAAATTAAAGATGATACAAATAGATGGAGAGATATACCATGTTCTTGGATTGGAAGGATCAACATTGTGAAAATGACTCTACTACCCAAAGCAATCTACAGATTCAATGCAATCCCTATCAAACTACCACTGGCATTTTTCACAGAACTAGAACAAAAAATTTCACATTTGTATGGAAACACAAAAGACCCCGAATAGCCAAAGCAATCTTGAGAACAAAAAACAGAGCTGGAGGAATCAGGCTTCCTGACTTCAGACTATACTACAAAGCTACAGTAATCAAGACAGTATGGTACTGGCACAAAAACAGAAATATAGATCAATGGAACAGGATAGAAAGCCCAGAGATAAACCCACACACACATGGTCCCCTTATCTTTGATAAAGGAGGCAGGAATGTACAGTGGAGAAAGGACAGCCTCTTCAATAAGTGGTGCTGGGAAAACTGGACAGCTACATGTAGAAGTATGAGATTGGATCACTCCCTAACACCATGCACAAAGATAAGCTCAAGGTGGATTAAAGACCTAAATGTAAGGCCAGAAACTATCAAACTCTTAGAGGAAAACATAGGCAGGACACTCTATGACATAAATCACAGCAAAGTCCTTTTTGACCCACCTCCTAGAGAAATGGAAATAAAAACAAAAATAAACAAATGGGACCTAATGAAATTTCAAAGCTTTTGCGCAGCAAAGGAAACCATAAACAAGACCAAAAGACAACCCTCAGAATGGGAGAAAATATTTGCAAATGAAGCAACTGACAAAGGATTAATCTCCAAAATTTATAAGCAGCTCATGCAGCTTAATAACAAAAAAACAAACAACCCAATCCAAAAATGGGCAGAAGACCTAAATAGCCATTTCTCCAAAGAAGATATACAGACTGCCAACAAACACATGAAAGAATGCTCAACATCACTAATCATTAGAGAAATGCAAATCAAAACTACAATGAGATATCATCTCACACCAGTCAGAATGGCCATCATCAAAAAATCTACAAACAATAAATGCTGGAGAGGGTGTGGAGAAAAGGGAACCCTCTTACACTGTTGATGGGAATGTAAATTGATACAGCCACTGTGGAGAAGAGTATGGAGGTTCCTTAAAAAACTACAAATAGAACTACCATATGACCCAGCAATCCCACTACTGGGCATATACCCTGAGAAAACCATAATTCAAAAAGAGTCATGTACCAAAATGTTCATTGCAGCTCTATTTACAATAGCCCGGAGATGGAAACAACCTGAGTGTCCATCATCGGATGAACAGATAAAGAAGATGTGGCGCATATATACAATGGAATATTACTCAGCCATAAAAAGAAACGAAATTGAGCTATTTGTAATGAGGTGGATAGACCTTGAGTCTGTCATACAGAGTGAAGTAAGTCAGAAAGAGAGAGACAAATACCGTATGCTAACACATATATATGGAATTTAAGAAAAAAAATGTCATGAAGAACCTAGGGGTGAAACAGGAATAAAGACACAGACCTTCTAGAGAATGGACTTGAGGATATGGGGAGGGGGTAGGGTAAACTGTGACAAAGCGAGAGAGAGGCATGGACATATATACACTACCAAACGTAAGGTAGATAGCTAGTGGGAAGCAGCCGCATAGCACAGGGAGATCAGCTCGGTGCTTTGTGACCGCCCGGAGGGGTGGGATAGGGAGGGTGGGAGGGAGGGAGACGCAAGTGGGAAGAGATATGGGAACATATGTATATATATAACTGACTCATTTTGTTGTGAAGCTGAAACTAACATACCATTGTAAAGCAATTATACTCCAATAAAGATGTTAAAATGAAAAAAAAAAAAGAACTAAAGGTACAATAAAGTGAAATAATCCCCCCCCCAAAAAAAGCTACTAGACTGGATGAGATCACAATGAGTGCAAACAGAGAAGAGAGCAAAGAGCTGACCCCTGAAATTCCCCAATATCAAGAGAACAGGAAGAAGAAAAAGACACAAAAAAGAAGACTGAAAATGAATAACAAGGAATGTAGAAGAAAAACCAAGATAATGTGTATGCTAAAAGCTAAGTGAAGGAATTATGTCAAGGAAGACAGAGTGATCAACAGTGTCAACTACTGTGCACACACAGATCAAGCATATATGGAATAAGAATTAAGCAATAGATTTAGTAATGTAAAGGTGAATTTAACAGCAGTTTTGGTGGAATAGTAGAGTGAAAGCTTGACTGGAGTTGATTTAAAGTGAAAATGAGAAGAAGGTATTGGGGGTTTGAGAAGGTATGAAATAGTTATCTAGAATAGTGGAAGAGTGAATGAGTGAGTGGGAGATAGTCTTATTGCCTACTAGCAAAAAGTTCCACTTGAGATTCATGGTCATTAATTTAAAATGAGAATAGTCCTATGCTGGTATATTTTCCTCCAGCCATGTTCCACTGTAGGTATATATGAAGAATAGGTGAAGAAGATTAAGCAGGGTTTTTGTTTTGTCAAGGACTACAGTGAAATGAGAGAGGGCAAGGAGTCAAAAGTATGTGCAAGAGAGTGATCAAGAATGCTCCATGAATTTGCAGGGCAGAAATAGAGACAAAGATGTAGAGAACAAACGTATGGACACCAAAGGGGGAAAGTGGCGGGGGGTGGAGGTGGGGGTGGGATGAACTGGGAGATTGGGATTGACATGTATACACTAATATGTATAAAATAGACAACTAATAAGAACCTGCTGTATAAAAAAATAAAATAAAATTCAAAAATTCCAAAAAAACCCCAAAAGAGTGCTCCGTGATATTTAAGCCAGCCATGGAAGGCATCCTGAGAAGAGGAATAAACAAACAAACAAAAAAAGGTGATAGGATCAATGCATTGGAGGTCCCAGTATAATTGGGGTCCTTAGAGATACAAGAACTGTAATCAAGTACTGGGATACACAAAGTTGGGTTCACAGTGGTGTTGGTATCTAATACTTTATATAATCCATATTTTTGCTTTATCAAAACTTTTCAAAACCAATGATAAGCAGGTTTTTCTTATATTTTAGTGTAAAAAAGATTTTCTTACCTCTGATGAGGAAGGTCGACTTGGACTGAGGGACATATTCACCAACGTCTGAATGGGGTAATTATCAGTTGGAATTTTGTAGGGTTTTTTTAATCTTTCTTCATTGAAGTAGTATTTAATAAAGGTTATAACAGATTTTTGGCTTGTTTAAGATAGCATTCCACTCATTTCTGTCTCTGATTCATTCAAAAAATAAACAGAAAAACACAAAAGGCTTTAGACTCAAAATGAAAACTTGATAAGTATACAATCTTATTATAATAATTCAAAAAGATATACTACTAGTAAGTAGGGCTGGTAACTGCAATGAAATGAACATATATCCCGTACAACTAAGTAAAGTGGTAAATTATAATAGACTTGTGACTAGAACATTTTTTACTATTCTAAACAATTCATTTTCTCTTGGTCAAAAATTAAGGTTAAATACATATAGTGTTTTACACAAAGTAGAAATATACTTTTGGAAGTAGAAAGATTAAACTTATACAAATGCTGTAAAATGATGAAAATTGTTTTACCCTTTACATTTCTTCCTGGCCTTGGATACCTCAATAATAATAAATGTGAACAATTATTCCAGATGAAAATATCAGTCTTTAAGTATATCAGGTTTGTGTACCTATGTTTGTGTATTATTTCTTGTGTTTTCCCTCAGAAAATGTATGACAGTTTACAAGAATACACAACAAAATTTAAAGTATATAAATATATAATAAAAGTTAAAAAATAAGGTAGCAGAATTATTATTCTAAAAAAGAATTATCAAAGTGGGACAATCCTTAGGGATATACTATAATACCAATAGTAGAGAAGTTTTTTCAAGATTCCAAAGCTTTGCTTTATATTAAGATAGTGATTTAAATCTGACAAAACTTAAAATTCAAGCTGAGGGTGGCTGCAGGATAGGAATGGAATGGAGAAAAAAAAGAAAATTGTGTGGCTACCTTTAAATATGAGATCACATGAGGCTGTAGGCAAGCGTCCTCCGATCAAAGGCCTGACTGAGGGCTATAATTAAAAAAATTCTTAAACCTAGGGAGGATTCCCAAAAGTGTTGTAACTAGCGTACCAAAATGGGAAGCCACTGGTCTAAGCTAACCGTACCTCACAGAAATTTGGGGGGAGGCGTTCTCCCCTAAGCTAAATGAGGAAAGTAAAACATTCCAACATAGGTTAATAGGTATATCGGTCTTTCAGTATCATTGAGGTAGCCACCCAATTATTTAAAAAAAGAAAAAAAAAAACCAAAACTATCCTTGTTTTACAAATCTGGTCTCTACAGAATCAGAGGTATGGCTCCAAAAATAATCCAAAGCCCACCAATCCTTTTATCACTCCCAAAAGCTTCCCTATTTATCTTAAGAGACTTGTAAGTATTAAAGGGGAAACAGTCATCCTAGGAGGAACTTGCCTGTGCCTTTGAGATGCAAATATCTGACCTGGTTTTCTCCAGGAACCCTAATCTCTGCCATCTTTTTAAAATGCAGATTTTGAAAAAGGGGGTAAATTGGAACTTGTCAAGGACAAATAAAAATCTTAAGCATCTTTTCCACAAATATTATTAACAAGGGTTTAGCCATCTAGACAAGTGAGCTTGATTTATTACATCTGCCAGAAACCCAATTTTAATCCAACCTCTTTTGCAGACTGATGGGTTTTACATTGCTGTACCTGGCTCATGGCTGAATTCTGGAATGGGAACAATGAGGTCTCTGTGTTTGTGTGTTCGTACGTATCTATGTGTGTCTTAGATGTATGGTATTGCCAAAAAGTAATTAGTAAAAGAGCTCCATTTCACTGACTTAAAGGAAATTAGTGCAGAAATAGAAAATAATCTGGCCAGAATGAATTTTACCTGGTGGCGCAGTAGTTATGAATCCGTCAGCCAATGCAGGGAACACAAGTTTGAGCCCTGGTCTGTGAAGATCCTACATGCCGAGGAGCAACTAAGCCAGTGCGCCTCAACTACTGAAGCCCGCGTGCCTCAACTACTGAAGCCCACGTGCCTAGAGCCCATGCTCTGCAACAAGAAAAGCCACCGCAATGAGAAGCCCACGCACTGCAACAAAGAGTAGCCCCAGTAGTACTGGAAAATATTCAGTACTAAACTGATATCTGGTATTGAAGGTGGCTTAAGCTTGTTGGCTTCATTAATATAGACACGTCTTTAGAGTCATCAATGTTAAGTATAATATTGTACAATATTTCTGTTGTACTTAGGTTTACTAGACTTTATTATATCTATTGCAAATTTGTCAGTAAGAAAAGTAACCCAATGTGGAAAGATTTTTAAGCAAAGTTAGATATGTGTCTTCAGTAAAAGAAGGCGTGAGGGGGCTTCCCTGGTGGCACAGTGGTTGAGAATCTGCCTGCTAATGCAGGGGACACAGGTTCGAGCCCTGGTCTGGGAGGATCCCACATGCCGCAGAGCAACTAGGCCCGAGAGCCACAACTAATGAGCCTGCGCGTCTGGAGCCTGTGCTCCGCAACAAGAGAGGCCGCGATAGTGAGAGGCCCGCACACCGCGGTGAAGAGTGGCCCCCGCTTGCCACAACTAGAGAAAGCCCTCGCACAGAAACGAAGACCCAACACAGCAAAAATAAATAAAATAAATTAAAAAAAAAAAAGAAGGCGTGAGGATGAAAAAATACTGAAGAGTTACGCATGATCAGGATTTTCTAAGATTGGATTGAATTTAGGTGGGTAAATGGATTTTGTTGGGAGTAAGCTAAGTCTTGGATTTGGTTTCTCTTTCCGTTAAGAGAACAAGGTTTTCCTTTTTTTTAAAAAAAAAAAGTTATTTATTTATTTATTTATTTATTTTGGGTTGCATTGGGTCTTCATTGCTGCACGTGGGCTTTCTCTAGTTGCATTGAGCCGCGGCTACTTTTTGTTGTGGTGCACGGGCTTCGCTTGCTGCAGAGCATGGGCTCTAGGTACACAGGCTCAGTAGTTGTGGCTTAGTTGCTCCGTGGCACATGGGATCTTCCCAGACCAGGGAATTAGACCCATGTCCCCTGCGTTGGCAGGAGGATTCTCAACCACTGAGCCACCAGGGAAGTCCCAAGAACAAGGTTTTCTTGGAATACTGTTTCTTTTAATAAATTTATTTATTTTATGTACTTATTTTCGGCTGCATCGGGTCTTCGTTGCTGCCTGCGGGCTTTCTCTAGTTGCAGCGAGCAGGGTCTAGTCTTTGTTGCGGTGCGCGGGCTTCTCATTGCGGTGGCTTCTCTTGTTGCGGAGCACGGGCTCTGGGCACGTGGGCTTTAGTAGTTGTGGTGTGTGGACTCAGTAGTTGTGGCTCGTGGGCTCTAGAGCACAGGCTCAGTAGTTGTGGTGCATGAGCTTAGTTGCTCCGCGGCATGTGGGATCTTCCCGGACCAGGGCTCAAATTCGTGTCCCCTGCATTGGCAGACGGATTCTTAACCACTGTGCCACCAGGGAAGTCCCTGGAATGCCGTTTCTGATAACATATTGTGTGAGTTTCTTTGCCTTTAAGTGATCTGTATTTGCTTTTGAGATCTCTTGTAACTTTGGTTAACAAATAAGTATTGTCTCACAGTGACCAATGACCTTATTTGATCAAGTGTTGAAACTTTTTGAGAAACTTCCCAAATATCAAATTTTAATCAAAGTTCTTTTGACTTTCAGCTAACTTTGGGATGTTTTGGAGGGCCCCTGAGGCATCTCAGAGAGAAATATTTAACCAGTATTATTTGGTATGTTAAATTACATAGAGAGCATTATCACACGAGCGATTAACCTACTTAAGATATACTGTATAGATGAATGATATTAACACAGACATTCTAAAAATTATATAGTTTCTGGAATTTGGATATGTCCTGGTCTAATGCTATAGTTCTAGCTGTCATCTTAAAATGTTGTCTGTCACTTCTTTATGGATTACACTGTAATAAGATGTTTAACCATGCCTTTTAAGTCTTGTCATTTATAGACAGTTATCCTTGTACTCTGATGCTGTTACAAAAGTGCTTCCTCTTCAAGAAGATTGGGTCGGGCTTCCCTGGTGGCGCAGTGGTTGAGAGTCCACCTGCCAATGCAGGGGACACGGGTTCGTGCCCCGGTCCGGGAAGATCCCACATGCCGCGGAGTGGCTGGGCCCGTGCGCCATGGCCACTGAGCCTGTGCATCCGGAGCCTGTGCTCCACAATGGGAGAGGCCACAACAGTGAGAGGCCCGCGTACCGCAAAAAAAAAAAAAGAAAAAAAAGTGGGCCATGGCTCAATTCCTGGAAATCCTCACCCCTCCCCCAAAACAGCTAGAATACTCCTCCCACTCATTAGCCTACGAAATTACCCACCCCTATAAAAACTGACAACCCCCATACCCTGGTGCCTTTCACCTTCTGAGATGGCCCACACTGTCTATGGAGTGTGCTTCTTTCTCTTAAAAAAAAAAAAAAAATTCCAAAGCTTTGCTTTATGTTAAGATAGTGATTTAAATCTGACAGAACTTAAAATTCCTGTGATCTAGTACTGATTACGTCTCTATGAAATCCTATCAGACTCCACTAATTGTTCTAATGGTATCAAAATTAAAAGATTATATTCTGGGACACACAATCTTTCAAATCAAATTATTTCCACATATTACTTCCTATATAAATTTTTTACAACAATTAAAACAAAATGTGATTTGTCATTTTAACCATCTCAAACGCTATTTTAAATACATTAGTACTTTAAGGAAACATTAAATATTTCTATTTCTGTATCTATCCAAAGGCTTTTTCTGACATTGTACTACTATTAGTCTCAATTATGAACCTAACAAAGCACAACTCAACTTCTTTATTAGATAAGAATTAATGGTAATAATCTATATTAAATACAGCATACTGGCATTCATTAACTAGTATGCCAACTGGGAGACTGCAACTTTCAATTTTTCTGGATGCATTAAAAACTTGATATTCTAACTCAGAACAAATTTTTCATTAAGTGAACTCAAGATAGAGCAATCAAGACCTGCTTTACTATTATCCTAAATTAAACTGCCCCCCTATAGTATTCCTTCTAAAGGAACAGCAAACAAGCCGTGTTTTGAGCTACAATTCCCTTTGTTATTACTGACTGTATCAATACTAAAGACCAAATCCTGGCTGGCCAGAGACAAAGTGGCCTGGCATGTATAGATGAGCCCTTAGGAATTAAAATTGGGAGAAGAACTCAAGATTCAAGTATGTAGTTAGTAGATACTGAAGCAAAATGAATGTATAAAGGGAAGTCATGAAGCAGTATCATATCCATGAAGCAAGCCCATGTCATGAGAAAGCTGTAATTATTTGTAAACCACAACAGAAAAAGAGATAAAGACTAGAGAGAATGACTGATTGAACCAGTAGTGAGATGCCGGCTGAGGAGATACATAGGTAATTCATGTTTATAGCTAAGCACTAATGAGAAGAGTCAATTTTTTTTTTTGCTGTTGAGGTCCCTAACCTTGCATCTACTCCTATTGGGGTCCGACGATGGGGAAGCGGGCTGCGGATGGGCCGCCCGTTGGACAAACTTGGGTCACTCAGGGATGCGTCTCTAAGGGGACAGGGTGCCAGTGACTCAAGCCCGTATTTCTAGCTCTTACGCCTCGGTAAGGCTCTCCCCTTCCCTTCCCTCAACCTCTGCCGCCAACTCCGTCAGGAAAACAGGAACCGCCTCGTCGTCCCGCCACCAGGCCTTTTACAAAGTCCCTCAATATCTGACTTCTCTCACCGGTCCCCTCGGGTCTTGGAGGATAACGACAAGCTCTTTCCTTACCTCTCCCAAATCATCCTCTCCAGAGAGGGAGAGCGGAGAGGATGGGTGTCTGGTCGCGTTAGCATCCCGCAGCTGCCGCGCCCACCATCCGCTCCGCCCCTTCTCGCTCCCAGCTCTCCCCTCACCCCCCTGAGGCTCGGGTTCCCGTCCGAGTGAGGAGCCGAAACAGAAGGCGCAGAAGGGCGCGCATGCGCGCCGCGGGTGGAGCCACGGGGCAAAGAACCGGAAACTTAGAGACAAAGTTCCGAGCCCCGCCCCCCGCTCAGCAGACCCGCCGCCCCGCCGTCCCGCCGCCTGGCCCTGCGGACCTACCACCGATCCACCGACGGATTGCCGATCTGCCCAGCTATCGCGTGCGCCATGTCTGGTTCCTCCAGCGTCGCCGCTATGAAGAAAGTGGTTCAACAACTCCGGCTGGAGGCCGGGCTCAACCGCGTGAAGGTGAGCGGGGGCGGGCGGCTGAGGGGGAGGGGAGGGCGGGGGAGGTGGCGGGGGGAATCCGGCAGGCGAGCTGGCGCGGCGGGCGAGGCTCGCGTCCGGCTCTCGCCACCCCTAGGGAGGACGCGCTCTCGGCGGCGGCGATCTCGGCGGCCAGCTTTAGAAAAGTAGCGGCGCGGGTCGGCGCTGTGGTTTGGGGGGCAGGTTAGTGTGCCCTTCCGCCCCAAGACTTTCCAAGGCGAGCTGGCCCTGGCTTGAACAGCGGCTTTCCGCATTCCGGCCCTCCTCTCCGTCTCCCTCCCTCCGTAGTGACTCCGCGGCCGTCCTCGCCAACAGCTGTTCCTCCGCGCGCAGTCCGCACCCTTCCCGGCCCTCTCGACCAGCTCCTCTGTTTTTTGTCACCCGACGGGGTTTTATCCGACTTTTGATTTAGAAGTATTTTTTCTTTGCATTTCAGAACTTTCCCAAATCCACTCCCTTTAGTAGTAGAGTCTTACTTCCAGCTCCTCTCATTCACCGAACACACACTTGAAAACGAATTCTTGCATAACTTTAAAGAAGCCTGTTTTCGAAACGTTCGCAATGTCTAAGGTTACCACTGGTGCCCTGTACAGCCTCGTACAAAGCGTGCATTTCGTATCTGTTTGGCACCGTTTGCTGTGTTGTGACTTTGGGTATATCTACTGGTCCGCGCGTACCCGAAAAAGTAATTAGGGTGGACCAGTTTTATTTATTTTGGCATCTGTTTAGCATTGATCTTGTCCTGGGGTATTTACTTTGGGGAAAAAGCCTTTTGTGTCTGGTGATATGACAACCTGATGTTCAAGTGCTATTTCGAGTTTCCTGATTTTTTAAATCCTGCGTGGATTGGCTTCTTTCTGGTGCGGGTCAGTTTACGTGTGAAACACTTGTAATTAAAAAAGAAACAGAAGAGTATAAAGCATGCACTCTGTTGAAAGAAAAAGCCAGTTTCCAAGATGATTTGATTCTGTACTCATTAGGCTAGTTTTTACTTCCCCCTGAAATGTTTTGTGGAGTAAGATGGTCTCCTATTTACCCATTTCCTTAAGTAGAAATGTCAGGGACCTAGTTTACTCAGTTGTGGTCATCTCGGGAGGGAAGGGAAATTCCCATCAGTCTTGGGGTGGGATTCTCCTCTCTTCCTGTCCTTTAAGTGTTGTAAACTCCATTGCTGTCTCGAATCCATTTCTCTAATCTCCAGATACTTAACTCATTCCAGTGATTTATGGTTAGTCTTGGCTGGATTTAACTTTGAAATCACTATCTTATTTCAGGCGTGTCTTTATCATAGATTGGAGTGGCCCGGGAAAGAAAAAAATGGGGGGAGGGGAAAAATGCTGGTTGAAAGCAGAAAGTGTTAAGTAGGGGTATTTAGCCCTAATCTCCAAAGAAAATGAGTTGAAGTCCTCAGGCTCACGCTTTACCATGAAAACTCTAGCCCCTCCAATAACTCCCCAGCATGATGCCTTCCTCCTATTCTTAGGAGGCTTTTCGTCGGAATCATTAAAGGCACCACAAGTGATTTGGTTTTATTTAGAAATCTGTTTGTCTGATGCCAGGGCTGTGTGTAGCAAGGAGAGGAGGCATTACACCATGGGACTTTAAATGAGCTTTTCATTAGACATGTTGCAAAATGTGGTTAGTTCAATTTCATTTTTGCTTCTGTTTTACCCATGACTCTATGCTAGATGCTTTTGTAGTGATATTTTACTTTCGAATTACCACAGCTTTACTTTTTAAACCTTTATGTTTGAGTAGTTGATAGAAACTATCACAAATGCTTGACAGACTCTCCCACTGTTGGGTAACCATACACTTAACCCAGGGCACTTTTGAAAGAGGGCACTGATTATTATGCCAGGATTATAGGGTTTCAGCCTCCTGGATGGTGATTATTACAGTGCCATAGGGGCTAGAAGCTTGTTAGAGTTTTAAGCCTTTGTGTCCATTTTCCCACTGATTGGAATTGTCACTGATCATTTTCTCACTGATGGTCACTTGGCTGATCTCTTGTCACTGAGATCTCAATTTAAATGTCACCTCCTCAAAGACACTTTCTCTTAGGTCCTGATCTAAAACAACACTTGTTTTTCTGCAGAGCACCTTGTCTCTTTTCATCTGAACTGTTAGCTCCATAACAGCAGGGATCTGGCTGTTCTTACATATTCTCAGTCCCTAAAATTATATTTGGCACATAGAGGTGATGAGAAGTTTGTGAAAGGGAGTTAAGCTGGCGCCTACCTACACTTTAGGCAGATAATTAACACATTCTTTACTGCTGGTTAATGTGAATGAATGAAACCATGTTATACAACAGTGAAAAATTATACCACCATTCCCCCACTGTAGCTACACCTTTTAGGGGAGCAGGGTACCCATTTGTTATAGTACTTGGTACCAGGAATTTATAAACTGTTTACTCACACAGTTGCTAAATAAATTCATGGAACTCATTACCCTGGATTGGTATATAAGCCAAACATATAAATTAGATTCCAAGAAGAGTTTAGATTCATCTCATGATGATGGATCCTTTTATCAGGTTAATGTCTGGGGTACAGCTGTCATGTGCAGAAGTTCTTTGTAGAGAGCATTTGTGATGCCCTAAGCTCCCTTTCAAAGGCTAAATATTACCCAGCCAGACTGGACACCTGTTCTCACCCTCCTTAAGGGAAGTTAAAACAATAAAATAAATGATTATCTTCTCCATCTTCTTAAACCTCAATTCAAGAGTTAGGATATTTTATGTATTTGAGGCATCCTTTAGTCCATGTTATATATCTGAACTATTCAGTTTATTGTTTTGGTGTCCTGTATCACACCTTACCAGAATATATACAAATAGTAGATGTTTAAGTGATACATGATATAAAGTTATTTTAACTATGAAGCCACAGAAGTTCCTAAGTCCTGTTTAAATGGCTTTGCATACATATATGAAAATTATTAAATCACATTTAAGGCATACACAGTTTCATAAAGGCAGGCTGCTTGGTAAAGTTGTTAAAATAAACTGAAGTTTGCTAATCAGCCTTTCAGTCACATGACCCTGAGCAGAAACTGTCACTGTCCAGTTTTGTAGCATTAAACAGCTGATGGTACATATACCAAAACAATAAACTGAATGGTTCAGATTTTGAACATGATCTTCACTCAGAGTAGCATTTTCCCATTTCCCATACTGCTTTCAAGACAGAGTGATAGTTTACTAGCATTTTAACACTTTTTAACCTATAATATCCTGTGTACTGCTTTTAATAAAAGACAAGATGTTGAGTACCCTCAAGGTTACACTAGAACAACCTATTTATTAATAAACTAGCAGGATGTGCTGTGCTTTACAAATAAACAGAATTGTACTGTTCGTACTTATTTACATGCAGTGTTTTAAGTATAAAAGCTCAGTATATGACTGTTGAGCTTCAATTAGTATATTTCTTTTTTGAGTTAAGAGAAGTGTTTATTGGCAGGTATTTTTGAAGATTTGAGAAAAACTTCATTAAAACATTGTCAACACCTTCCACCCACTTCCCCCACCCTTTGTTATATACAGGTTTCGCAGGCAGCTGCAGATTTGAAACAATTCTGTCTGCAGAATGCTCAACATGACCCCCTGCTGACTGGAGTATCTTCAAGTACAAATCCCTTCAGACCTCAGAAAGTCTGTTCCTTTTTGTAGTAAAATGAATCTTTGCAAGGTAAGTTTCCTTAAATTAAAACAACAAAGCCCCACACAGTAGGGATAACTAGTCAGGTCTCTTTCTTTGCAGCACTTATAAGTTGAGCAAAATCATCCCATACACTTTTGTTTGGCACTTAGAGTTTCCAGTCTTTGTTTTGTGAGGATTGATGAAATTTGCTGATTTAGTAGTCATAAAGACTAATTGTTTCTATTTTACCATAAAGGATTAAGTAGAGGATTTAATAACCATAAAGAGGATATAGGAGTTACTAGAAAATTTCACTGCTGTGACAAGTCATGTTACCTTTTATAGCATTGGCCTAATGGTGTATTCTGGTGCCCCCAAATACTAGTTTAGTTTGATTTTTGTGTATCTAGCAAATATTTAGACATTGGACTACCCTGGCTGGTCCAGTGGTTAAGACTCCGTGCTTCCAATGCACGGGTTTGATCCCTGGTCTGGAAACTAAGATCCCACATGCTGTGCGGCCAAAAAAAAAAAAGAGGATAAATCAGTAAATAACAGCACATTATTAAAAAAAAAAAAATTAGACATTAAAAAAAAATCTGCAGTGTTCATGGTGGTGGCTTTTGAAGTACTATCAACTGATTTGGATTAATGATTATCTAATAGAACAGCATAGCAAATAATTGGGAGTTGTGAATGCAAGAGAAACTGAAGAGATAGCCGAATAAGCTGACATGGTGTTGGCATTTGGACTGGGGAACAACAGGTTTTAATTTTATTGTTGTTAGGTAAAGATAAAATGAGAGAAATGAAGTATATATGTTCATGGTGGCAGACAGTGGATTGGTTTTCAGAGGATTAAGAAACTAAATTTTGGGCTGGTTTAAAGCATACTTTTATATGTTAACATGTAACTTACAGAACAAATGTCAGTGTATGCAAAAACATATATCAATCCAAAAGAGATGTGACAAGAAAACATGATGTGGAAATTGAAAATGTAATCCAAGGGTACTACCTTCATAAATCCATAGGACTTTTGTCAGACCATTTACTCATATTGACCTACGAGAAGCAAACTTAAATAGTGCTTCAAAAAAAAAAACTGTGTATGGCACACACCATCTACAGACATTCTGACTCCTCCAAGTGCAGGAAGCTGCTTCCTAAAATACCATGTTACACAGTTGTGCCCTCCCTAATTAAACTTTGTAGACTTGGGAGTGTCCAGGAAGTTTGTATAAGTACATGTTTCCAGTAAATACAATGATTGGTTGAATTGGTTAAGATTTTCGAAACACAGGGAAAAAAAAAAAACCCCCGCCTTTGAGTTTAAGGGAAGTAATTCTTTTTAAGTCTAGCACCTTCATATTTAACAGGTTAAAAGTCGTTTGCTCCTGGCAGTATTAATTCTTCATGGCAGTTTTGGGAAATTTCATATTTTTACGGTTCCTCTTGTATTCTCTTCACAAAGTGTTTATTTTCATTTAAAATACTGTTAAGCCTGGCTTCTTAATTGGCTGTTAATAGTTTCATTTCATAGGAGTCTGCAGGTAAGTGTTTAATGAGTTGCTCAAGGTTAAAATATGGTTGGGATAAGAATCTAGATTTCAAAGTAAAATAATGGCTGTTAATTTTGGCAGTATAATAAGCCCTTAGCTTTGTGGATATTATGATTTGAAACACTTTTGGCTAGGAAAAGAATATTTGGATGTAAAAGCATTTCTTCTCAAACTTGAAAGTAGGTCTGGGATGTTATGCTGATGTTGGTTGTCCTAGGCACACTGAGTGGCATGGATGCAAAGAGTCTGTATTTAAGTCTTATATTTAAGTCTATATATTTATATAACTTTTTTAAAAGCATAGATAATTTAGCAACAGATAGTACAAGGTATTAAAATAGAAGTTATCATGATCCACATACCTAGAAATAACCACTGTTAACAGATACTTCCTTTTAAGAGAAAAAAACAATCATTGAAAAATAGTGATCATAGTATGCACAGTTTTTTTCTACACTTGAATTTTCTTATTTCATTTAATAGTCTTTGTAAGTTCCCTGGTGGTCTAGAGGTTAGGATTTGGTGCTCTCATTTAATAGTCCTTGTAAATGTGGTTGTACTATAAGTTAAATTATACTTCATCGAATATTGAGGTTTCCAAATCTGAGGATACACTGAGGTGAAGATCTTGGTACCCATTGTATACTTTACCCATTTCTTTAAGATAAATTCCCAGAAGTAACAATAAGGAATGACATTTAAAATGTAATAACCTTGAAAACTGCCAAATTAAACTTTGCTATTCCACCTGGAGCTTAAGAGTACTTTTTTGCTGAGCCCTTGCCAAACAGATCTCAGATTCTTTGCTACTTTCTTCTGCCTATCTCATTTTTGTAATTTGCATTGATTAACTGAGGCTACACATTGTTTTTTTCAACACTGATTTTGTTTATGCTTCTTGAACATTTTTGTAATGAAGTAACAGAAATTTTTAACTAAGTATAAAAAACCAGGTGTCTACTCTCCTGAATTAAATGGTTTACCTTTTTTTTTTTTTTTGGTTGCTTTGTGTGGCTTGTGGGATCTCAGTTCCCAGATCAGGGATTGAACCCTGGCCCTTGGCAGTGAAAGCCCCAAGTCCTAACCACTGGACTGCCAGGGTTCCCAACTTTCAAGAAATAAAAGATACTTTTCCTACCTTTCCATATAGATGACTAAACCTGAAGTTGTTATGCCCCTGTTTTTACTTTTTATATATATTTATTGTTTTATAGTTTTAAAACATAGGTATTATTTTTAAGGAACAGCTATTACTGCATTACTTTTGAGATTTGTGTTAATCCATAGATTGTTTTGTCGTTTTAATTGCTGTATAGTATTCTGTCATGTGTATGAACCTTAGTTTATTTATCCATTGGCTTATTGAGTTGCATTTAGGCTACTTCCAGTCCTCTGCTGTTAAACCATTACTATAGTCAATATCCATGTACACATTTCTCTTTGTATACAGGTTTATGTGGGTAAATAGAAGGGATTGCATCTTGCTCTCCTCGATACTATTGCTCATTTCCTAGAGGTGTTCAGATATTTCTCAACTTCAGAGATTTTTATATTAACCTCTTTAAAAATTTGGATCCAGAGTGTATTTTGGCAATGATATTGGCAAGTCAAACTTTAAGTCTGTTTATTTCTAAACCCTAAGTTACATATACTTGAGAGTGGTTATAAGTCATAAGTTATATATATATACTTGAGAGTGGTTAAGAGAAAGTTACATTTTACACCACAGGCATTTTCTATCCTGTTTCTCATTTTTTTCCCTAGAAACCCTGTGATGTCTGTTTGTTTTTTTTTTTCTTTTTTAAACAGGCTTAGTTTAATTGAAAGCATTTTATAAGCTGACATTCAGATGAATACCTTAAATGTAATGTAAGATGTACTGCTATTCAGAAAAAAAGCTATTGTTCTTATGATACTTTACCCTAATTCACTGGGTTTTTTTGTTTTTTCATTTCAGGTTTTTAAACCACTTTTCATAAACCGGTGAATATTCAAAGGAAAGCTAAATCTGAAGCCTGTACAAAAGCCTGTCTCTATAACATGTGCCATACTATACAAACTTCTACTTTTGTCAGTCTACCTCTCTGAATATTCATGAATTTCTGTTTCACAAGGGTAATTATTTTATATACACTGGTGGCAGCATACAATAAAATACTTAGTATAAAAGTTTTTGGATTAATTACTGGTATTAAATATACTATGTATAATATTAATTTGTTTTGAACACCTAAGAACAAAATGACAATTTCCCCATCAACCTTAAGGGGTTAAAATTTTTAGTGTTTGTTCCAGCAGCTCATCTCACATAACTTTATGCCATACATTTGCAAGACTGTTAGAGAATTAAAGGTAAGTTGCAAATTTGTTCTTTTAAGGTCAGGAGGAGGCTGCTAATAATACTAGTTTCTATTGATGAGTTATTTACAGGGTTAACTTTGTTTTCTAATGAACTACTTTGTGGGGTATTACCATTACACCTAGAAGTTATTTACTTCATAACACATGGCTCTCCTAGTAAGGATAGTAAAGACTAGATATATAAGAATTCCATTACAAGATGGAAGAGAAAAATTTCAGAGCCCGAGGTACACTACAGTACAATGTAATGAGGTAAAGAAGTACCAAGGAAAAGGGAACCAAAGATTAGCATCAATAATTTGCAACTTTTGCTTTTAGTCCTTGGCAAAACACTTTGCTTTAAAAATTTCTACCCTTCTTGAAAGGCTTAAGGAAATGTTAAAACAGCCTAGAAACCTCACCCCCAAATATATGTATTTTCGGGAAACAGAATTAAAACTATGAAGATCAGTCTGATAGAAAACAGTGGGCTACACAGTATTTACCAAGCACTGTATTTCTCTCCAGCCCACATGTTCCATGAAAGTACAAACAGGAATGTTAGTTTGACTACTGATCCCAATTTCAACTATTAACAATTACCTAAAAATAAGAGAATTAAGCTTTAGGAAACTTAAATTTATAAACTCTTACCAAAATGACCTTTTATTTGCTACATAAATAGTGAGTGGCAATTCATGGCACTTGGTACTTTATCCAGACATGACAGAAGGCTTATGAAATCGGTAAATGCCATTTTGAAAAGGTTCTTCTTTCATAAATTCAAGATAGGCCTGTTCAGCACAATCCAATACTATCCCCTCAGTACTTTATAAATGGAATTTTCTTCTACTTGTATCCATTTCCCGGGGCTGAAAATTAGAAAAAACAACAACAACAAAAGTAAACAATCTGTAACAGTGCTATAAAAAAAGGACCTCTAGGTTTGTCTCTGAGACAGTTTAAGTCTTTAGCTCTAATATAAAAAGTATTGGAAATTATTGCTCCAATATGTGTGTGTATAATAGATATAAAATTTTAGTCATACTTAGGTGAAATATTTCTTATTAGGTTGAAAAATTATGTGTTTTAAAGTATTAAAGTTTTCATTTATAATTTAAAATGATCTCCAAACCTCTATAAAACCTTCTATAAAATAATTTTAACTTTAATGTAACCTCTATAAAACCTTCTATAAAATAATTTTAACTTTAATGTAACTTCTATATAACTTTTATAAAATAATTTTCAAGCATGCTGCAGAATCATTATAACACAGGCTCATAAACAGACTGCTGGCCCACTCCCTAAGTTACGGATTCAGCAGGTCTGTAGCCCAACAGTCTGCCTTCGTACCAGGTTCTTAGGTGATGCTACTGGTCCCACTTTGGGAACCACTGATCTTTAGGGATATTTCAGATGAACCAGAGTTAATCTCTAGACCAGAACACTGTATCAGAGATTGATTATTGCTAGCTCCTGGGAAGAAATTCAGAAGCCTAACTTAAGGTATAAACACCCAAAGCTTAAAGTACGTCGTTTTATTCTCATTCCATCCTTTTAAAATTATCTAAATGGCTTTTCATAGAGTAAGCACATACCTTATGTACCCATTCATATTCTCCATATTTAGAATCAAAGGTTCCTTTCTGAAGAGATCTTAATTTTAAGGTAAAACGTGGTCCAAGTTCCTGAATTCCCACTTTCTTTTCACTCTTGAATATGTATCTTCAAAGATAAAATAGAGTTAAGGAAATTAGTGTGAATGAACCCAAACTGTTATTTCTTTAATATGACAGTTTGAAAGATAATCTCTCATCTACAATACTTGTCAGAATACATTAGAAAACAGGTTTGTGTGTAAAATGTATTTCATCATTGAAGTCCAAGGAGTTTCTCACCTGTGAAATCTGAAGAAGATATAATCCCGTTGATTGTGGAATGTGGCAACCTGCCTTCCAATGAACTGAGGATTATGGGGAAAGAGAGATGCAAACATACGTCCAACAGAATGACCCAGCCGTGTTGTAAAATTGTTTAAAATTATTTCAGGTATGTGTTCTGTGGGGTCCTTGCCTCTTCTCTAGAAAAATGATGAAAAGTCACAATAACGATCTCACTGCAATTTCAGGTTTTCGAATTTACATGACATTGAAACATTTTAGTTATCTTAATGGCTTAATCAAACCCATGAAATAAGATTTATCTAAAATTATTTAATATGCAGTGAATGCACCAAAAGAAAGTTCTACTAAAAAGTGACATGTTTCATAGTAACGAAGGCTATTGCTTGTCTGCCATAACTCAATTATAATCTCACAAGAAAACGGTCAGTACACAAAAGTATCCCTTTAACCAGAAGAGCAAATACCATTATTAAAATCAGTTAGATCTATATAGGTTATAGTATTTACTGATCAAATACTGTGAGAAGACCAATGCCAATCAAGGAATGCATAAAACTTACCTTAATTTCTTTACGCAGACGAACACTGCTCATTTTAAAATGAGCAGTTGGGCCATTTGGCAAGTGACTCAGAATTAATCCATCTGTTCACAAAGCTAAGAACACATTTAGATTACATTCTGTAATCTAAGTTTTAAATTGTTTAAATAACTAGTCCTTTGTATGCCCAAAGCCTCCTAAAATCTGTAGCTAGGTAAATAGGTGGGTGCATGTATTCCTCTGGCTTAACAGATTTTCTTACCATACCCAAAACTCAAGACAGAGAAGTCAACCTAAATCTTTCAGAAAAATAAACTAACCTATAGCAGTCCTACTTTTTCTCTTCACAGTATGGTAAATAGCTATAGGGTATGTTCAGCATTCAACTGAAGTAGGTGAAAAGAGCTAAAATCCACTACTATAATACTCTAAAAGGATGAGATTCTAGCATAATTGTAGCATTGCAAATGGAATATAAGTTTACCTCTATGTTCAGAGGCTTTATAACCCTTAAAAGGCACACTCTCATACATATATATGTATGTCTTACACATTTGTTAAGGTCAGGATATGCAGTTTTGAATATCATCCTACAAGACCAGAGACAAACTCTCTTCTGGAAATCAAGGTTATTAGTGTTCTCAAGAGACATGGTCTTAATTCTTGGGATTACTGTACCACAATTTAAAATCAACCTATTAATTAAACACTTACCCTACCACAAACAGAATTAGGCTAGACACTCTAAACTACACATGAAGTATAAGACAACTACCTACAATCAGCAGGATTAGCAGCCCAAGGGCTTTAAAAGTTTGGAATGCGGCTAAACTACACAACATACCCCAAGTCTTTGTAGCACAACTTGATTCTTTCAAATACTTAAACCTTAAAAGGAGGTCAGAATTCAACTGTTTTTCTGCACACAATATGAGTTTTATAAAACAGATGTTGCCGTATTTAAAAGCCATCAACATGATGAATTGGGAGACTGGGACTGACATGTATACACTGATGTGTATAAAATGGATGACTAATAAGAACCTGCTGTATAAAAAAATAAAAATTCAAGATTAAAAAAAAAAGCCATCGACATTCTCCCATTCATCTACTGAAAAACTATGGTGGTTATTATCATCACCCTCCTCCTCCCATCAAATCCTATCTACTGCTTTTACCTTCCTAAATTCCTCACTTCTATAGCTTCCTCTTTACCCCAATTGTTACTGTCTTAATTGAGGTCCTTGAGATTTTCCACCCAGATTAGGAAAACAGTATTTTGCTTGGTTTGACCTCTCTCACCATTTCAAGTACATCTTCTAATATAGACTAAATCAAGTTGGATTCAGGCCTTGGTTCTACAGTTACTAAAGCTATGGGACTCGGCTTTGTCACTGTATCTGTACCATAGCTCCTCGTGTGCTATGTGAAAAACTGGATACTGTGAGAGTTTGACAGCTGTAGCTAATTTCAAACTACTCTCACCACAGACTCATCTATAGATTTAAGACATCGTCATAGCAGTCATACTGTGGCTCCAAACTACCTTTCTAACCTGTTGTCTCCCCATATTGCTTCCAAGCTGGTAGACACTGACACAGTCTCTCACACACCACACACATTAATCCTATCATGTGATTTTTGCTCATTGTATTTCAAATATCTACAATATTTTACTCATCCATTAAGACCCACTTCAAATGCCACCTCTTTACAGTCAAAATTAAGCTCTAAATAGTCTCGATCTCACTGTTACTTACTACAGCACTTGTCATTTGAGTTACAGTCATGTAAAATGCCTTTCTTCCCAACAAATCTATTAACTAATTCCTGACAGATACTAGTGCCTACTACATAGCAGATTATCAGTAAATGTTTGAATTCTTTCCTTCCCTTCAAGGACTCACCAAAAGTTCAACCTCATGAGGTACAGGCAAAAGTATTTCTGTATCATTTGCACATTGAAAAAATCATAAAATCTTGAGGGGGTAAAGAGAGGTAGAAGTCATTAGTTTCAACCTAAATCAAGGCTTGAATCCTTTCCAGAACATTCCCACTAAATTGTGGTTTGTGTCAAAAGAAACTACAGAATCCAGACGTATCAATTCCTAAGTACCTGCATTGTACAAAAGGCTTTATGTTATTGCTAATCTCTAACCCAAACCATGTAAAATAGGAGTCATACTGATTTTAGCAATGAGGAAGAGTCTGAGAAGGGTCAGGTAGATTTGACCCAAGTTTCAGTGCTACATGGCAGTAGATCACAACTGGGGTGGGGTTACACCTGAGCCCAAACTCTTGACTGGTAATTTCCATTTAGAAATGTATAGAGGCATTTTGTTACGATTGATACAAAGGCTAGGATTGTAAAACACCCTATAAGCTGCCAAAAGCAGAAAGACTTATCCTACCTCAAATTTCCATTTAGAAATAATGAATAGAGGAAGTCTGTCTCTCTCCAGAAAAAGCCTTCATGCTTCCCACTGCACCACAATTAATAAAATGCCTAGTACAGGCCAGGCACTATGCCTCTGAAACATAATACATTTAATGTGATCCTTGTGGGAACCCCAAAGATAGGTATTATTTCCTACATTTAAAATATGAGGAAACTAAGAAACTTGACTAAATTCACAAAAATAGCAAGTAGTGAACTCTGAATTTGATATCACATCTGCCTGACCCAAAGCCACAAGGCTACTGGTAGGATAACAAAGTTCTTTTCTAGAATAAGTCAAAAATGTATACCACTATAAATTTCCACCATATGGCACACAGTAGCCCTTCCTACTGTCAATATATCTTTAGACAGCTGTCATGTTCCCACTTTCTTATTTCCAGGCTAGATATCTTCAATTCTTTCAACTTTTCTCCAAGTGCCATCATTAGGAGTCATGATTTGTTATTTGTCAGCCCACATCAAGTCTCTAGGAATCACCATTTCTATTAGGTGCTTACAAATTATTCTCCCTTTAATTCTACATTTTGGGGGGGGGATCATGGCAAAGATTAGCCACTGTCCTTCCTCCATTTACCTGTCTCATATCTTCCTTAGAGCAACAGTCTCATTTACAAGTTTCTGCAGATATTCTTTGCCTTATCTTACAATCTCTTATCCAAGATGGACTTCCAGTCCGGCTTACCAACGTGCATTAGTCTGAAGATCATTCTATGTGATCAAGCAAATCAAGAGATTTGTTTTCCTAGTGTCTTTCACTGATACTCTGACATCAGCTGCATTACTAGATGTTAATCAGAAAAGAAAATGAAACATCTTTGAAATTATAAAAATTAACATCCAGGCAGGATTATACTTATAAAACTTCCAATCATGAGGACTTTTAGAAACTGCTGCATGATTCTGTATCCAAAAATTAAGTCTTGGGTAATTTTCCCTCAGTATCTGTGGGGGACTGGTTCTGGGACCCACCATGGAGGGCAGATCCAAAGATGCTCAAGTCCCTTATATAAATTGGCATAGTAGAGTAAGCCCTCCAACTTTCAATACAGTTGGTTGAATCCGCAGATGCAGAACCCGTGGACAGGGAGGGCAGACTGTGTATATATATATATATATATATATATATATGTTTATATGAATAGGAGTAAGCAGTTTCACATTTGGATTACTTAAGTAGCCTAATTATTTCCTTAAATCAGGTCTGTGTACTGATGGTACCTTTATTACCTGACGGTTAACTTACCCTCTAGGGTGTCCAATATGGTAAACAGAAAATATTAATACATTTTGGGTAAAAAGACAACACAGTATTATAAAGTAAAGAGAATATAAGCTTTCTAAAGGCAAGAGATGGATAGAATGTTTATTGAATTGATAAATGCTTGCTTCTTAGCAAAGAGTTACTAGCAGGCTTGCTAGTAATGAAATGATGATGGGTTTTTAACTGCCAAAAATAGAGGAACACAGACCTTGCCACCTTATGTTGGGAGGGTAGTTTTAAAAAGGCAACAACTACCTTAAAACAAATCTCTTCTGGAATAGTTAAGTATTCAAGAGATTTTTGTTACTTTGTTACAGTAACTCCCGATCCGGCCAAATTATAAAATGACCAACAATATACCACAATACAAAGCTAGTTTTAGTCTTACAAGTCTCTGAAAAGCAACCTGTACAAGTGGGTAAAGTCTTTAACTTACATTGAAAACAATAAAAGCCATAAAAATTATTTAGATTAAAAAAAACAGCTTGTAAACCATTATTTTTTAAAGTGTTCATTGATTTAAGAAAAAAAATATTAACCTGGCAGCAGAGAAGTACTGTCCCTATTGTTTAACTCCTTAATTTTGACTCATTCAACTGGCCATCTTTAAAGTTACTGAGTTCACAGGCCGCCAGGAGATGAGTAAGTAAAACAGCAGCAATGACAAAAAATCTAGGCATCCTTTATATGATCTCTTACCTCACAACAGGAAGAAACACCTAGGGTTTAGGGAACACATTCACCTCAGATCTGTGATTCATGGTAAAAGGATAGATTATTCTTGGCATCTGATATACTAGTTAATACATAATATGGGCCCAAATACCTACTTTAAAAATGCAATCCTGTGAAACCACCTCTGGCACCATAAAATCTAGTCATATCAAATGACAGTTGCAGATCCCCAACTGCGTCAGCACCTTCACGCCTCTATCTTTCCAAATGGTTATTTCTGCAGTGGGTACTCTTCCTCTTCCTTACCTCATTCACCCATATCCACCTAGATGGGGTTTAAGCACTTTTTTCTATCAAGTACTTCCTCCCTGATATCCCCAGGGCAGATTTTTACCAGAGTTTGCACTGTATCCTGTATTTCTCTCTTAACTGTACTATCCACACTATATTTTTGTTTGTTTACATGTTTCTTTTCTCCTACTAGATTATGAATTCCCTGAAGCTGTCTCTTGTTTAGACAGGAAAACTTCCGTAAAAAAACAAAGGATACTTGGTATTTTACGATCTTCATTAATAACAATCAGGTCTGTGAAATCTCTTGAGATGCACTGTGGAATAATTTTTTTCAGAGCCAGTCCTCTTCTGTAATAAACATGTGAGTTTGGTATAACTGTGGAGAGCTGTTCACAGAGTCGTACTGTTCTCTATAAAACAAAATAACAAAAATCCTCAAAAGTGAAAAAAGAATACAAATCTGTGTAGCACATATATATAAGCAAAGAAGTAATTATTATAAGATAGTGTTATTAAAAGAGAGCAAGGCTAGGGAAAGAGTGAAACCTAAACAATGTTTCATCCATCAAAGGCTGATCAGCCTAAAGCAGTGGTTCTCAACTAGGGACAATTTTGCCATCAAGAGATGTTTGGCAACATCTGGAAGCATTTCTGGTGGTTATGACTGGTGGTAGTATGGGGTTTGGCTGCTACGGATATCTAGTGCATAGAGGCCAGAGATGCTGCTAAACATCCTATAATGAACAGGACAATCTGCACAATAAAAAAATTATCCAGCCTAAAATACTAACAGTGCTGAGGCTGAGAAAGCCTATCCTGAAGAATCATGCTTAGTGAGCCTATATCACATCAGCATTACATTTTATTTAGCTTATTTACAGGCATAATTTAAGGCAATTACTAATAATTTAACTCTTCTGAACAGAGTTCTCTTAAATAATCTAAGTAATGCAAGAAAATTAAGAATTCAAGAGCTATACTAATTGATATGTTTACCCCATGAGGTCTATCTGATGTAGTGATGAGAATCTTGGGAGAAGTTTGTCTGTTGAAGTAAGAAGCAAATTCATCCGTAGCTTCATCATAAGCAACCTGAAAACAGAAAGAGAGATAATTTTACATCAAACATTCTACTGGGCCAGCATTTTAAAAGTAGTTACAGTAGGGATTCTATAACACTGACTACCTAGCTGACTGGTGATTTAAAGAGGGCCCAGGAGGGACTTAGGTTAATGGCAACGTGAAGAGGTTGGGTAATTTTCTATCTGAAGAATACTAATATAAAACTGGAAAAAAAACTGTCAAAAACAATTTCAAGACACACACTGAGATGCGTTTATTCTTGAAAAATGGATATATCTGTGGGCAAGAACATCAAGAATCTTGCCTAGAGCTATTCCATTTCCTCTATCAACCTTGTTGGTGAAAACAGTAACTTTACCAACTTCAGGACTGATAGCAGGCGACAACCAGCAATCCTGAATCCAGAGGTGGTGGACCAGATTCAAGGAGGGGCAGGTGTGAAGATGCTAGCTTTGCCAATCCAAGGTTACAGGCCCAGTTCAGGGTAGATGTGGGCCAGCCAAAAATTTAATGAGAGCTCTGGAAGTAAAAATCATAGAGGGACTGGCATAATCTCTCCCAAAATCCCTGACTGACAGCTAAACTACACATGAGAGAGACCTGAGAATCCAGTGCACCTAAAAGGCAAGGGAGACTTGAAAAATGGCTGCAACTCTGAATGCATTCCTCAATCCACACACAGCTCAGCTGGCAGAGGGTATGTATCTTAGGGGTTCATGGTGTCGCACCACAACCTCTACCCAAATCACTGGCTGACCATTAATCCACGCAAACACTGGGACAGTCCCTAGGGAGGCATGTTAAAAATAACAAACTGAGTAGTAACATAATGCTACTGTCAGACAGATTCCAGTTTAAGTCCAGACAAGTTACTAAAACAAAAAGAATCAATAACCCTTAAAAAAACAAAAACAATCCAGTTATTGCAATGTTTTCTAAAATGTCCAATTTTCAACCAAAATATCAGATATACAAAGAAACAGAAAAGTATGACTTATAATCAGGAAAAGAGAAGTCAATAAAAACTGACTGAGTGGGCCCAGATGTTGAATTTAGTGAAAATTTCAAAGCAGCTATAACAGATATATTCAAGGAATTAAGGAAAAATACAGGCTTAATAGCAGATCTAAGATACAGAATAATCAATAAACTTGAAAATAGATTAATAAGTATCCAATCCGAAGAATGGAGAACACAATCATAGCAAAAGGAGCAAAGCTGCAGAAACTTTTAGAACACTCATAACCATTTCAACAGTGTGTGTGAAAAGGAAGTCCCCGAAGGAGAGATGAGGGCAGAAAAAAATTTTCAAAGAAATAAAGGATGAAAAACTCTAACTTAAGGTCCAAACTCAGAAAACCTTAAGTAGAATAAAAAGAAAGAACAACACCTAAACACATCAGTGTCAAACTGGTAAAAGCCAAAAAATGAAAATTTTGAAAGAAGAAAAAAATAAATCACATACATGGGAACAATGATTATTAATGGCTGCTTTCTCAAGAGAAATAATGAAGGTCAAAATGCAATGGAACAAGTTCAAAGTACCAGAAGAAAAAAAAAGTCAACCAAGGATTCTATATCCCACAAAATTCTTTCAAAAATGAAGGCAAAATAAGCACACTTTCAGATAAACAAAAGCTGAGATAATTAGCTATCAGACCTGCTATAAAAACAAAGGCTTAAGAAAGTCCTAGAAGCTGAAAGAGAATGATACCAGATGGTAACTCTGATCCACAAGCAGGAAAGAAGAGCACTGTAAATAGGTAATGATGAAGGTAAACATAAAAGACTCTGTGGGTGTGTTGTGTGTGTATGCTCTTAATTTCTTTAAAAAAAACAGGATGTTTAAAGCAGTAATTACAACACTGGGTTTATAACATAGACAGATGTAATATATAACAACGTGTGCTGACAATAATAGCATGAGTAAGAGTGGAGGGTCATGAAGCTATACTGGTGCAAACTTGCTGTATTTTACCAGAATCGTGTCAGTATTTATTTGAAGTAGATTGTGATAAATCATTCTTCAGAATAGATCTTATTTATGCTAGGACATAAATGCTAGGACATTTCTTTAATTGCAAAGGACTGAAATCAAACAAAATATGTCCCAAACCACAATAAAATTGAATTAGAAATCAACAGCAGAAAGGAATCTGGGAAATCCTCAAATATTTGGAAATTAAACAGGACACTTTTTGAAAATCATAAGCCAAAGAAGAAATCACAAGAGAAATTAGAAAATATCTTGAACAGAATGAAAATGAAAACACAACAAGCATACCAAAATGTATGGGATGTGGCTAAAGCAGTGCTTAGGGGAAAACCAGAGCTTTATATGCTTATACTAGGAAAAAAGTATAAAATCAATAATCTAAGCTTCCATCTTAGGAAGCTAGAAAGAGAAGAGCAAATGTAAGAGCTTTCATTTGCTCTTCCAGGTAAGCAGAAGGAAAGAAAGAACAAGGATCGGGGAAAACTAATGAAATAAAAAAATATAGCAAACAAGAAGAAATCATCTTTCATTAAAAGAGGTACTCAGATTTAAACAATAATGAAAGAAATGCATCTTAAAACTTGGGGGCTATAGCAAAAGTGAATTTTATCACCTTAGTTGCTCATAATAAAAAAGATGAAAATACGCTAATCAAAAAAATAAAAACAATAAACTCATAGTGTAAAAGAAATAAAGGTATGAGGGGATATAAATGAATTAGAAAACAAAGATTCAATAGAGAAGATTAAAGAAAACAGTAGTTTGAAAAGAAAAACAAAACAGATACACCTCTGGTGAAAAGCCCAAATACATAAAATTAGGAATGAAAATAGGACATTACTGTAGTCTCACTCATGAACACACATGTACATGTTCTAAACAAAGTATTAAAAAACCAAAACAATAGGTTAAGATAAAACATCTTTTTTTTTTAAACATCTTTATTGGAGTATAATTGCTTCACAATGGTGTGTTAGTTTCTGCTTTATAACAAAGTGAATCAGTTATACATATACATATGTCCCCATATCTCTCCCCTCTTGCATCTCCCTCCCTCCCACCCTCCCTATCCCACTCCTCTAGGTGGTCACAAAGCACCGAGCTGATCTCCCTGTGCTATGCGGCTGCTTCCCACTAGCTATCTATTTTATGTTTGGTTGTGTATACATGTCCATGCCACTCTCTCACTTTGTCCCAGCTTACCCTTCCCCCTCCCCGTATCCTCAAGTCCATTCTCTAGTAGGCCTGTGTCATCTTAACTAAATTGTATTTATCCCATGAATACAAGAGGTTTAAGATTAGAAAATCTATTTCGTTTACTACATTAGTGCAATAAAGGAGAAAACTGCACATTCATCTCAATATCTGCAGAAAAAGTGCATAAATTGTCTTAATATTTGCAGGAAAAGCATCTAACTTTCTACATTCCTTCATTAAAAAAAAATCCAGCAAAAAAAGAATGGAATTTCCATAACTCATAAGGAGAATCTACCATTAATGACACAAACATTAATAATGATACACGAAGTATTCTCTTTAAAATCAGTAACATGGCACAGATGCTAATATTGCTTTTTCTATTTATTTGACATGCTGGAGGTTCTAAGTAAGAACGAAAGAAACTGTTAATGGATTGAAAGTAATTAACAAAAACTTATTTGCAGAAAGGATTAAACATGAAATGAAAACAACATTCAGACAAATTATTAGAAATGAATTTAGGTAAACTACTTGTTAGAAGATCATGATCCAAAAATCAATTGCAGGGACTTCCCTGGGCGCAGTGGTTAAGAATCCGCCTGCCAATGCAGGGGACATAGGTTCGATCCCTGGTCCAGGAAGATCCCGCATGCCGTGGAGCAACTAAACTCGTGCACCACAACTACTGAGCCTGCACTCTGGAGCCTGCAAGCCACAACTACTGAGCCTGCGTGCCACAACTACTGAAGCCTGCAGGCCTAGAACCTGTGCTCCGCAGAAAGAGAAGCCACCGCGATGAGAAGCCTGTGCACCACAACGAAGAGTAGCCTCTGCTTGCAGCAACTAGAGAAAGCCCATGCGCAGCAACTAGAGAAAGCCCATACGCAGCAACGAAGACCCAACGGAGCCAAATATAGATAGATAGATGTTTTAAAAAATGTATTAAAAAAATCAACTGCATTTTTGTAAATCAGCAATTTAAACAGTTTTCAAAGAGATGTGCTTTACACTAATAAGAAAAAATGTAAGATACCCAGGAATAGCTCTAACAAGATTCACGTGTACAACCTGTATTAAGAAAACAATGAAATTCACTGAAATACATTTTCAGTATTTAAATAAGACCTAATTAAGCAATATATATATATATATCCTCAAACTGATCTGATTTAGTACAATTTATAATTTTATATGGAAGACCAAAGGTCCAGGAAGAGAACACTCCTGAACAGAGGGATTTGAGGATGGTAATGGGGAGGGGCATCTTGCCCTAACAGGTATCAAAACTTATCATGAAGCTAAATAATTAAGAAAGTAAAGAACTGATCCAGCAACAAACTACCAAAAAAACAGCCCAGAAAAAGACTAAGCATATACGGATACCTAATATATGACACAGCATTACAATTTACTATGGGAAAAGGTTGTACTGCTCCAAAAATTGTGCTGGGGAAACTGGTTACATATGAGGGGGAAGGAGGGAGCAGTGGAAGAGAGAAGCTGGTTTCCTTTCTCACACCAAACAGAGAAATTCATTCCTGATAATTAAGTACATAAATATGAAAAGTAGCTCTCCAGTTCTTTTAGGGAAAAAAATATGATATCATATGATTACAGGATAGAGACAGATTTCTTAAACATGACAAAACAGCATTCACCACAAAAACAAAAAAAATTAAACCCAACTATATTAAGGACTTTTGTTCATCAGAAGACACCAAAGAAGAAAGTAAAAAGAGAATCCACAAATTGGAAGATACTTGTAATACATGTAAAGGATTAGTAGAAATTAGAGAAATTCTACAAATCAGTAAAATACACTACAGGATAGAAAATAGGGCAAAAGACATGAGCTGGCATATCTCTACCAAAACCACAGTACATGCACAAAAAGATGCTCAACCACGTTAGGAATCAGGGAAGAGCAAACTCAAGCCACAATGAGATAGCCCTTTATCACTAACCTGAATATACCAAGCAATGGTCAGAACGTGGATGACCAGGAATATTGCTCTTACACCATGGGAGTGCAAAATGATACAACCACTACTTTGGAAAACATTTTGGCACTTTCATGTAAAGTTGAACATTTATACACCCCATGACCTAACAAATTCTCCCCTATGTAAATATTTAGGGAAACTTTTACATTACATGTTTTTGATCCCCAATTTATCTCCAGCCAAGGCCTGTTCCATACCTTGTCAATGATAATTCCATCATTCTATCCTTCTAATTGCTCAGGCTAAAAACCTCAATGCCATCTTTGAATCCTCTTTCTCTAACACCTCATATCAAGAAATTCTTAGTGGCTCTAATATCAAAATACACCAAGGCCAAAAACTCAAACCTCAGAATCAGACTGATTCTCAACATTCACTGTAACCACTGTGGTCCCAATCATCATCATCATCACCACCACCACCATCATTATCATCATCTCTTTCCTGGAATAGCTTCCGAACTAGTCTGTTTACCTCTCTGACTGCTATCTCAGTAAAGCAACCAATTACTTAAAAAAATTAAATACAATCACATCATTCCCCTGTTCAAAATCATCCAATGGCTCCTCATTTCACTAAGTATAAAAGCCAAAGTCCTCACAATGGCCAGCAAAGTCACTGATCTGGCCTCTTCCCTTCCCCGTATTTTCCTGGCACCTCTTCTACCACCCTCCCTCTTGCTCACTTAATTTCAGCATACTGGCTTCCTTACTGATTCTCAAAAATAAACTAAGCATGTTCCTGCCTTAGAGCTTTTGCGCTGGCCATGTCCCCTTATCCTGGATTATCTTCTGCCCAAAGATGGCTGATTTCTTCACATCCTTCAAGTCTTTGCTAAAAGGTCATCTCCTCAATGAAGCCTACCCTAACCATTGTATAAAAATTGCAACCCTAACCAACAGAAAAATGGGCAAGAGACATGAACAAACAATTGATTAGAAAGAAAGGAAGAAAACGTGAAACGATGTCCAACCTCATTCATAACAAAAGAACAGCAAATTAAAACTACATGGAAATACAATTTCTCACCTATCAGACTGGAAAAAATTATTCGTAATTGCAAAATCTTGAGTGAGAGTTTAAAGAGTAACATATATTTATTTATATAATCTCAAAGTATCTCCCTCCCAAAATATTTATTAAATTCAAAGGGGAAAATAGTACTTATAGTGGAGAAACCTGACAGACACCACTTTAATCATGTGATGAAAGTTGATATAACCAGTAATGGGAAAATCAACAATATGTGACTCCTGCTAAGAGCACTGAAAAGAACATAACGTCACAACTGTGGTACTCCTGTCAAAAGTACATAAGCTGAATATAATCATGAGCAAACACCAAACTCATATTAAGTGGCATTCTACAAGTATACCTGGTCTGTACTCTTCAAAAATGTCAATGTCATTAAAAGCAAATTCTGCGGAACTGTTCCAAATTAAAGGAGGTTAGAGTCATTGTAATGGGATGAAATGCAAGAACTGGGATTTTTCTTTTATGAAAAATGACATCATTGTGACATCTGAGTAAGCTGTACAGATCAGATAATAATGTATATCAATGTTAATTATCTAATTATGGAAACTGTACACTGTGCTTATTAAAAAAAGTTTATAGGTAAAACACACTAAGCATGTATGAGTAAAGGGGCTTATATCTGCCACTTACTCTCAAGCATTTCAGAGAGAACATAAATGAAAATGAAGTGTGATACAATTTAACATTTAGGAAATCCAGGTGAAGTGTATACATGAATTCTTACTTTTCTATTAAGTCTGAAATTATGTCGCAATAAATAAAATGCAGGCACACACACACACACAGATACTCTCTCTCATGCACCCCCCCTTTTTGTAAAATTGCAAACTCGCTCTACACCAAGTTGTCCTGAATCTCCTTTACCCTATTTAATTTTAGTAACCTACCATCTGCTAACCTATGGTAATTTATTTTATTATGTTCATTGTTTGTCTCTCTTCCTAGAAAGTAAGCTCTGGGTGGGCAGAAATTTTGTGTGTATATGTGTATTTTGTGCACTGATGAATCCCATGTCCCTAAAACAGATCTCCATACATAGCAGGCAATCAAGAAGCATTTGCTGGAAAACTGACTGACAAACTGAATGAATGAATGGCTATACCAGGAAATATGTGAAAGAATGTTGGTAACAGCATTGTTTGAAAGCAAATAAATATAACAAAAACAAGTTTCCCGTACACAAATCAAAGAATACATATATATACAAAGTTTTAAAACCTTGATTCTCTCACTGTACTGTTGCAAACTATTTAAAGGGAAAATGTGAAAAGTGGAAGGTTATCTTGAAACCAAGAGTTTTATGAGGACACAAAAATACCATCAAATGTTATCCTTAGGTGTCAAAATGTATAACAAATACTACAAAAATCTATAGTATGAGGAATGCTTTTCAAATGACATTAAAAAACACTGGAACTATTATAGAGATTAAATGACAAATAAGTTTACCTAGGCATAAAATACAATATCTTTCTAGAAAATAATTACTCCCTTTTTCTACAGCATTGTTGGGAAACTCAATTATGAAATAATCTACAATAAATAATGATAATATGCCAACATTACAGTTGAATCAGTCCATTACACATCTTCACCAGTTAGTACTTTAATTTAAACATTGACATACGAACAGACAATTTATCAAGTGTGGTCATCCAAATTCATTTAAGACTTCTAACATTACCTCTTCATCATTAGGGTCTACTGTGGTTTCATCATACACTCGCTGGTTGTCAATGGTCTTCGGTATAGGCTTTGGTGGAGCCTAAATAAAAGAAAAAGGGTTAAGTCTTAGGAGCATTTTACATTAATAATTTTGCATTATGATTGGGGAAGAATAACAGAAATCTGCAAATAATACAAAAACTCAATCTGTTCCTCATTTCAACCCACTGCTACATCAATCCTAATAACAATATTGAGTAAGAGGCTTTTTAATTCTCTGAGCAGACACATGCACATACTGGAAGAACTGCTGACACTAAATAAAATGGCTTAAAACCAGGCAGAAGTAGCAGAGAGAAGAAACTGGAATCAAAATAATTATTCATGAAGAAGAAAAATATCAAATGGGAAAAAATTACAAAGGTACATATATATATAGCTTTGTTTCAATACTTTCAGAAAGCTATTCAGAAATATATAAGAAAAGCTATAAATCTGTTTCCATCTACTGAACTAGTAATTCTAGTTTGGGGGATTTATGGTAAGGAATGAAAAGGGGGAGCAATTTATACAAAGAAATATGTATTATCACTATGGTTAGTGGAAATGAACAGTAAATAGGGCAGATGTCCAACAACAGGATAATGACTACAGCATTTCCAGCATAATGGAATACCATGAGAATCAGTAATCATGCACAATATTGTTTGCTTAGACCAAAATATTGTGTAAATGAAATTTTAAGGAGCAAGAACACAGAACTGTAACCATATACTGACTAAAACTAATCCAAAATATATGTACACTAACAGAGATGAATATGAACTGACAAACTAGGATTTTTTTATTATTCTATGAAATGAATATTAAATTTGAAGCAATTTTTTTAAAAGAGGCAGGTCTAGGAAGTCATCTTTCAATCCCAAAACAAGAAAGGTGATATTTTCAAATGGTGATCAGCATATTAATTTGCTATAACTGACTGATTATTGAGAGTTTAAAAAGACTAACATTGCTTGATAGGATTTCGCAGGTCAAAACAGTCTAACATTGGCAACTTCCTGTGATTTAACCTAATACTATAAATAGAATTCATGAAGAAGAAGCGTTTAGTTTGTGTGTATATATATATACATATATATAGTCTATTATTTTTCACTTTCTCAAAAATGCTTATCATTTCTTGGTCCCTCATCTTAAGAGATGGGAGGGGGGAAAAGTCGAACATTTTTTAAATTTTGCAAGTATAAATTGTAACCTTGAACTAACTATAAATAAAATGAAACTAAAATGAAAATAGCTGTGCAATAATGCAGAAGTATTTAGTAGTTCTTTTAAAATTTTTCAATAGAAAGATTTCACTTTTTGTTAATATCACAAAAATAGCCAAATCCTTTCTTGATGCATTATCTCTTCTCTCTTCTTTGCCATAATCCACTCAGGTATCTCACCTTCCTCCCACTCCCCATTCTCACTCTTCACAGGTTCCTAACCTCAGAGTCAGCTCTCATTCTTACACGCCCCAACCCTACAACAGAAGAGGCTGTGCCCAGCCATTCCCCAGCCTTGCATAACAAAGTGCATCAAGTCAGAAGAGCTCCAGTTACAGGCCTAAAACGGGGATCTTCCCCATTCCCAGTCAGGGAGATGTGTCTCTGCCTCTCAAACACATAAAGTTAAGTAAAGTAAGCAAGTTGAAGTAGACACACCATTTTGAAATTTTGAAAACATGCAAAACACCACTCCTGGGTTTACTGTTTAGGGACACAAACATAGTAAAGGTAATAAAGGAAGTGCATGGGAACAATAAAGAGCAATTTCATGAGCGCTTATCTTTTTTTTTTTTTTTGGCCATGCTACATGTCAAGAGGGATCTAAGTTTGAAACCGGTGCCCCCTGCAGTGGAAGCGCGGTGTCTTAACCCTCTTAACCACTGGACCACCAGGGAAGTCCCAATGAGTGTTTCTTTGGAGGGGAAAGCAATCAGAAAAAAGTACACAAGAACTTGAACACTATCTACTAATGCATAATTTCTTATGCTGAGTAAAGGATAGAAAGGGGTATGCTGCCTTATTTTTATATCATTTTATATATCCAAAATATTTCATAATAAATTTTAAAAGAAAATGATTCAATGTAAGTATCAGGGAGCACTCCTTAATACCAGACAGAAAGCAGAGGACTAAAAGTTTCATTTACCTTATCACCAAGAGCCTCTCTCTCTTTTTTAAGTTTTTTCTTAGCTGCCAACTTTTCCTAAAGGATTTGAAAAAGAAAAGAACAATATTGAGAAACCACCAGTTATATCACAAACACATACTGAAGTTACAAATTACTAATGCTATGAATATTTAAACTGAGCAATCTTATAACTGTATTAAAAGAAACATCCTGACTTAGATTTTCGTAGCTGTATTGTAAACCAAATGAGCTAGCCAATCAATAAGATTTCTCAAAGATTCTGCTCCTTCAAAACACTAATCTAAATTGACAAGTTTAAATGTTTAAAATTTCACTAGCTTTATCTTTTACTATAAAACCTCAAATTAAGTGAAAGTGCAAAATGTACATCTAAACAAGTTAAATAGTTTTTGTTGTTTTGTTTTGCATTCCTTTGCAAGTTGCATCCTAAAGAAAACCGTGGCTATGCTGGTTGCTTGTCTTGAAAAGTACTAAAAATAAACGGTAATGAGAGAGGAGTTTTCAGGTTGTTTCCAATAAAACCATCACTAGTTACTCAAATATTTTATAAACAAAACATGCTTTTAAAATGATCAAAAACCGGCAAGATGTACCGTAAATCTGTAACTTCTGTCGACTTCTGAACAGAATGCCTGACACACAATATAAAATAGGGTTTTTTTTTTTCCCCCAGCGCCTGTTGACCCTCAATCCATCAGATCTCGGATTAGAAATTACAGTCCCAATAAGTCTTCTAGGACACCCTTCCCCCATACGTGCACACCAGAATGGGTTAGATGCCCCTTCTACATCCCCTCCATTCCCCAACTTCCACCCCAGGGGAGCGAAAGGGACATCGCGCACGCGCTCTGGCGCCTCCGCGCCTCATACCTTCCGCTGCTGCTGTTTCCACCGCGTGAACATTAAGTGTCGCCGCTGTTTGTTCTTAATCTCCGAAACGCTGAAGCCTGGAGGAAAGGCAGCCGCCTTCGAGGGTTGGACCCCACTTTCCGTCGTCCCATCCTCAGCGACTGCAGCCTCCTGAGGTTCTTCAGTAGCAGCTTTGCGTTTCAAGCCTTTGTTTCCGCTGCCGCCGCTCTTTTCCCCGGCCTTCGCCATGGTATTTTTGCTCCCTGTGGTCTGTACGGAAACGGAAGTAGCTTTCTCCTCAGACCCCCGTCTTTAAGCTATTACTTCCGGGGTCGGAAAGTTCTTAAAGGAAAATGTATAGTTTTGTGAGATCTAGCGGTTTAAGAAGGTGCTGAAATTTAGGCTTAAGGAGAGTTTAGGGAGCTTGCCCAGCCGTGTGAACAATGAAATGATGAGTTGGTGGAATCCGTTATTGAGCGTTTTCCGTGTGCCGACCCCCTAAAACCTAAGAACAAAACAATCTTTGAAGTATAGAGAGTTTACATTTCTACTAGAGACAAAAATGAGCTCCCAAATAATTAGTGTGGTAAGCTATTAATATTAAGTAGTGCACGGTGTGGAAAGAATAGAACAGTATAAAAGAAGATGAGGGGATAGAGGGGCAGATTACAACTCTTAAATAGGATTCTCAGAGTGGGCTTCATTATTGAGCAGAGATTTGAAGGAGGTAATGGGGCATACTATGCAGTTAACTGGGGGAAGATCTGATAATCTGAGAAAAGCTGTCCAGGCAAAGGAAACTTACAGCTCCAAGGCTCCTAGTCAGTAGCAAGCCAAGCTTGTTCAGGAAACACTGTGGAAGCCAGGAGTCAAATGAGAAAGGAGGAGAGTAAGTGCTGGCGGGAGTGGGGTGGGGGTTAGGGTGCCAGATTGTGTAGGGTTTTGTAAGGACTTTGGCTTTTATGTGACGTGAAGATTTCTTGGAGGATTTTGAGAAAAGGAATGGCGTGACCTGACACATTTTAAAAGCATCACTCAGACTCTTCTCTTGAGAAAGGACTGTAGGGGAGGGAAAGTGACAGGAGGGGCGAAATGAATGTCATGAACCAGGGTGGTTCTAGTGGAGGTGGTAAGAAGTGATCAGATTCTTCCTACGATTGAATAAAAGGCATGAGAGAAAGAGAAGAATCTTGGATGACTCCAAGATTTTTTAACCGAGTGACTGGAAGGATGGAGTTACCATCAATTGACATGGGAGAGACTTCATGTGGAGCAAGTTTGAAGGGTAAGATCAAGACTTCAGTAACGGAATGTTAAGCTTGAGATGCTTACTCGTCATCATGTTGTCAGGTAGTCAGTTGGGATGTGTGATTCTGCAGCAGGAGAGAGAGCTGTGGGCTAGAGAGCAGAACTAGGGAGTCATCAGCAAACGGATAGCATTTCAAACCATTATAATGAGTGTAGATAAAGAACTGAAAAACAGAAGAGGATGAAGGACTGAATCCTGGAGCAGTCCCATATGAAGAGCTGTAGAGAAAAGGAGGACCTAGTAAAGGAGAATGAGAAGGGAAAAACAAGAGAGTAGAGTGTCATGAAAGCCAAGTGAAGAAAGTGTTTCCCCAGTGGTTAAATTTTGCTGTATTTCTCATTTTAATTTTTTATGAAAATGCCCTCCAAACAGAATTCCTTTTGGTTTAGAGTCAGCACTTGATTTTCCAGAAATTGTCTTAATTTAAAGTTATATATTTCAATATTGACATTGGGTGTTTTGATAATCCAACATTTTGGTGTCTATACTGCGTTTTTCACCTTTTTAAGTTCTTTTAAACAGGACATTAAAAACATCAAAACTGTCTTTTAGAATAAGAGTCCCACCAAAACTTACTACCAAGCCACAACTGCAAAATTGTGATTAGAAGACAAACCTATCATGTTTAGATCCAAAACTGGATTTGAATTGTACAATACAATAGAAAGGAACAAATAGTGTTGAGCTAAAAAATCACTGACATACAGGTTTGGCTGCAATAATTTATAAAATATTATGCAGTTTATTTAAAGAGGAAAAATCAGATCAAAAGCAAGGAGTTGGAGGAGGAGGAGGAGGAGAAGGGGCAGCAGGAGGAGACAAACCAACCTTTATATAAAAAACATAGACTGAAAAAAATATTTTGGAAGTCTCTTCTAGCCTTAATATTTTATCTCCCTACATATAATACATTCTTTCCTTATAAGAATACAAAATAATCCTGAACTAGATAACTGTCTTTAATTTATTCAGTGGTGCCCTACAAATGAGACCAAAAGCTGTTTATGGGCTTCCCTGGTGGTGCAGTGGTTGAGAGTCTGCCTGCCAATGCAGAGGACATGGGTTCGTGCCCCGGTCAGATCACACGTGCCGCGGAGCGGCTGGGCCCGTGAGCCATGGCCGCTGAGCCTGCGCGTCCGGAGCCTGTGCTCGGCAACAGGAGAGGCCACAACGGTTAGAGGCCCGCGTACAGCAAGAAAAAAAAAAAAAAAAAGGCTGCTTATAGAGACTGCCTTCATGACTTACTGATAATAATAGTTGTGTGGATTGAATAAGACGATTTCTATGATCAGAATAAAATTCTTATCCGGAAGAAATCATAAAAGCATTGATCAATTCAGCAAATGTGTATTTAATGCTACTCAATAAATGAATAGGGTGAGTAAGTATGATGGAAACAGTGGGCTCTATATTCAGATCTGTGTTCAGATTTTGACTCAGATGCTATAAAATCTCAGTTAAATCACATAATCTCTGTGAGCCTCATTTTCTTCATCTGTAAACTGAGCTAATTATATTACCACATAGGTTGTTGAGATAATGTACATTAAAGAAATACACACACCCAATAAATGCTAACTAGCTATTTTTATTATGTCTAGATCTAGAGACTAAGCTAAACATTGTTGAGAAAGAAAGACATCATGTTTGCCCTCAAGTACCTTACAGTTCAGAAGAAGATAAAACACAATTCTAGTGTAAGTATTCAGTAGTGGTCAGTGTAGAGTGCTGCTTAATATGAGGTCCATTTCTTCCATTTGTTTTTTCTCAGTAACCGCTTCATTGTTCATTATTTTCAGGGCCCACTTCTAATAGAGTATACATTATTTTAAAATAAAACACTTATTTTTGATATTTAATAAATATCTTTTACTTGTTTTAGTTCTGACATTTGGGAGACCATGGAATACAACACTTGGACACCAGATGAGTTCAGTGATCTAAATAAATATATGACCTAAGATTCTGTTGAGAAAATTTGATCTGTATTTTACCATATGACTTAAGCTCTTTATATCACAGAAACCATTCCAAAAGTTCAAAATATTAATCCATTGCATGCGAAAAAGGAATATCAGTTTTAGGGATGGAAGATTTTTTATTTGCAATGTGGTATAACCCTTGGACAAACACAAAGAAATAAATTAACGCTTTCTGAGCTTGAATTATGCCATTCAGTTTGTTGCTCAGAATTGTTAAAAGAAAAACCAAAACAGAGGCCACATTTTGAATATACTTTTTGACCAAACACTCATAGTTAAATAACCAAAACTTAAACTATCCTGACTTCCCCAAAGTACTGACTCTGACCTAAAACAATCCTGATTTCCCCAAAGTACTGCCTCTGACCTAAAACACAAAAGCTTTCTTCTGGTCAGTGTACACAGTGCTACTCCCATAAAAAGACGTTAAGTTTCTAGTAACCAATCACAAAAAAAAAGAAAATGTACTCCCTCATCCATGCTTTATAAATTCAGCTGTAACTGCTGAATGCTGAGCTTCTATCCACCTTTCAGCTCAAATCGCCCTGTTTGTGAGTAGTGTTTCTTGCTTGATAAAATGTTTATATCAAGTAAAGCTCTCCAAATTTTCTTTTGACAGAACAATAGAACTATTACAAAGCTAGCGTCTCATCTGTGAATGTTTCCTTGGTACCCAAGACCTGTTTTGGGCACTTAAACTACTTATCTAATGGAAGTTTGAGAGTTCTCTTTTTCGTTTACAGTGTTCTATACCTTAAGTTACCTTAGTGACTAATGAGGTTTGTTTCCCAGACTGTACTGACACAGGAAGTTGGTTGAGAAGTTATTACAAGGATTCCAAGTGTCGATAGGACTCTCACAATGTCAGCTCTCCTTTGAAAGAAATTAAAGTCCACACGAGTAGAATGCATACAATTTTGTGAGGAGATATTAGAACCACACCCTCTCCTATCTAAAACTGAATTAGAATGACTCAAATACAGGGACTTCTCAGATACTGAAAACCTGGAGAGTAATTGTGTGGTGAATACTATCATCCCTATATACTCCACACTGTGAAATAGACAATGCATTTCCTGGCCTTTCCAGAAACCAAAAATATATTAGGAAACCAAAAGTTTTCCTCCAGAAATAAGTCTTTAGATTGTATCTTTGGAACAATTTCGGATCATTTCCTTGAGACCTTTAACTTTTTTTCGGTAGACTCTAAACTTGGCCATGATGGTGTAGGATGCAAGGACAGTGCTCTTTATTTTCCAAGTAGCTTGATCCTTAGCAATAAGGTGAGATGTTTGAATAAACAGGGTTTTTTTCTGCCTGTTAATATTTCCAGAGCACGTAGAGGTCCACCATATCAGAAATGGTGATACATATTTCTGATCCTTACCTGACCAGGGAAAGCAGCACCACAATTAAAATACAGTTTCAGGGACTTGCGTGGTGGCGCAGTGGATAAGACTCTGTGCTCCCAATGCAGGGGTCCCAGGGTCGATCCCTGGTCAGGTAACTAGATCCCACATGCATGCCACAGCTAAGAGTTTGCAGGCCACAACTAAGGAGCCCGCCTGCTGCAACTAAGACCCAGTGCAACCAAATAAAAATAAATAATACATTTTTTAAAAAATGCAGTTTCACTAAAATATCATCTCTTAAAGTGATTTCTTACTGTTTGAGTTCATCAAAGAAACTTTTATTTATTTCTTTGTAAGGTATACTGTGCCTCTGAGTGGTGTTTCTGACTATGGAGCAACCATAAATATAATTTAAATATCAGCCTGGAATGGCTTTTGTATATCTAAGTATCTAGTGTTGTTTTGATTCATTCATTAAACAAATATTTATTAAGTCATACTTTATGCCGGATCCTCTGGCTATAGAATTATAAAACAAACAAACCTATCTCCCTGCCTTCAAAGAACTCCAGTGGGGAGAGCCCAAGTAAGAAAGCAAATCCCAAAAGTATGAGAGGTTCTATAACCACTACCTTGTTTTATAATGAAGGCCAAGTTTCTTCTCATGTCTTCTTCAAAGAGCCAGATTAGGTGTGTTTGTAAGTCCCTTGTTGGTAGCTCAGGATGTATTTCCCATCGATATTAACCTGCATGTAGTGATTAGATCACTCAGACCAGAGACACAGATACTCATTCATTTATTTGTTTTCAACCGATGCTGTTTATTTTCCCCATATTTGTCTTAATTTTCCATAATCATAGAAAGAATTACTATGTGAAATAAAATATTCTCTACCGTATCATTTCATGAACATAAAATATAGCAAACATTCTATACAATTATCAGAGACATAATATTAAAAATGAAAGCTAATGAAGCATAGTCCTTAGCTTAGGCTAGCAGTTTTCAAACTTTTTGTTTTAGAACTTTTTGTCCTTAAAAATTATTGGGGACCCCAAAGAACTTTCATTTATGTGGTTTCTATCTATCAATATTTACCATGTAGAAATTAAAACTGAGAAAAAATATATTTTACTTAAAAATAATAACAATAAACCCATTATGTGATAACATACACACGTTATGAAAATGACTGTATTTTTCCAAACAAAAAAGCTAATGAGTAGAGTGCCATTATTTTACATGCTTTGCAAATCTCTTTTATGTCTGGCTTAATAGGAGGTAGCTGGATTTATATCTACTTCTGTGTTTAACCTGTTGTGACATACCATTTTGGTTGAAGTATATAAAGAAAAACCTGGCCTCAAACAGGTATGTGGTTGGAAAAGAGGAGTATTTAAGAACTTCTTCAGATAGCCATGGAGGTTCGTCTTTGATATTACATTAAAATTTGACTAGTTGTAAGTTTTTTAAAGATTAGTTGCAATGTACAATCTGAAATCATATTAATCAGCTCTTTATGCTCTGTTACATTAAAATCTAATAGTCCATTTTTCATTTTTAATGGATCTTTTACCCATGCATGATTTTGTAATATCATGCATTCACTGGTCATCTGGAAAATATTGGTTCACTGAGTTATGCATTTCTTCTAAAAGTTGACACACTATATTTTACAATATCAAAAAATCACGTTTGTTAAAATCACTACTAGTCTCATCAGAAAAGTCTTCAGGTACTAGTAGGCTGCCAAGCTTACAATGGGGGATAGAGGTTTTCTGAAATTCTGATTTTCTTGAATAGGGGCTTCCTTTGGCTCCAGGTCACTGATGGTAGTACCTATAATGCAATGCAGGGGATGGAAGCAGGGAATTAGGAGATTTGTGAGTGGTGACGGCCTCTTGTTGATATATACTTCCAATGGCTATTTCTCAGGCTAGGCCATCTCACTGTTACCTTTTTCATCTATGGACCCCTGAAAATTGCCTGACTTTTCCATTGCCACCATTAGTTAGCTAGAGCCACCTTATCATTAACTTGAAAATATTTTGGGAGTCTACCGATAGAGATAGTCTGAGGGGTGCTTTGTGGGGGTCCTTCTACCCTGTTCATTTGTGCAAGATACACATCACCATCCCACCCTATGATGGATCATTAGGCAGCATCTTGGGAGAGCCAAAGTTTATACTATTAGCTGTTTCTGACTAAGGTTTTTCTTCTTTTCCAACCCACGATGGAAAAGAATGCATTCTCATAGCCACTCTTCTTCTTGAGGCAATCAACAAACCTTTTCAATTTTTCTGAAGTTTCCTTTTTTTTTCTTATAGCAACCAGTCAAAATAGAGATAAAAGACTCCTTATCCTTTATCCCTTTACACTCTAATAGGGATGATAAAGTCTTACATAATGTTGGCCTTTGGCTCCACAAAAATTGAAAGAAAGCTAAGCTTCATTTAGGGGAAATAACAAAAGTCGGTAGCTTTCCTGGAATTTCCATCATACGAGCCAGTAGGACCTCTGGGACAGAGAGGTAAGGAGATGGAAGAACAGTCTGAGGAACTGAAGACGACGTGTTCATGAGATCAGCATTCACAGCAGTGATGTGGACAGAAACTGCAGAACTGGATTATACTCTTCTCTATTTTTTCTCTAGGTCACTCCTACTTACTAGATTAACTAGGGTAAAAAAGTGGAGATTAGAGATAAAGGACCCCTCAGTAAGTGACCAGGTTCCAAAAGTTTCCACCATGTACCAGTACCCTCCAGGAAGATTTTGTTGATTTAGTTTCCCTACAATTATCCCTTCTTTATTCTAAAGTCTAGAGTTCAGAGGCAGATTAGTATATTCCAAAATTTGCCTTAGTCCAAGGCACTATTCCTATGACAGAGACATGCTAGGAAGTTCCAGGGTTCTCCAGGGAGCACTAGATGCTAGAACATCTTGTATTTGCTAAAACCTTCAGAAGGCATAATAGAGCTAACTTGAAGTATGATCCATGGCCCAGCAGCAGTGGCATCATCTGGAAGCTTGACAGAAATGCAGAATCTCGGGGTCCATACCCAGGCCAACCGAGAGATCCCCAGGTGATCCGTAAACACATTAAAGTCTGAGAAACACTGCTGAAGATGTGCGTTACATCCCCCACCCATATTAATTTCCACTGATCAGTCAGAGGCCTTGTTTCAGGCCAAAAATTTATTGTTGGTTTATAATATTATTGTTAAAAACAATATTATTTTTTAAATCATTACATTGCTTGAAGGGAAGATAGACTGGTGGAACTACTGCAGAAAGCTAATATATTTGTTTTATTTTTCTAACTTAGTCATTGCACAGACATGAAATGAGATTTAACAGACCCCTTATCTGACTGGTAGGCAACAGATAAATCCAGGGACCTATGATTATACCTTGTCAGAACAAAATAGCTTTATTTTTCTTTCATGCAACTATCAACAAAAGTGATTCCCAAAGTTTAGTACCAGGAGCAGCAGCATCACATCACCTGGGAACTTGTTAGAAGTGCAAATGCCTGGGCTAGCCAAGACCCTCTGAGTCAGGCTCTGGGGATGGAACTCAGAAATCTGTATTTTAATAAGCCCTCTAGGTGATCCTGGTGCATGCCCAAACTGGAGACCCACTGGTCTTGATCCATAATTATCTTCTGATACATATAAGCCGACCATCTAAGGTTTTTTTTTTTCTCTAGTGTCTAAGGTAAGCTTCCTTAACTGGGAACCAAATCAGCCTCTTCCCATGTCTTCGTTTGGAAAATCTAGGTGCCTACACTAGGTGATACCAAAAGAATGATCACATCAAAATGTTCTCATGGATATACTAAAAAAAAAAAAAAAAAAGTCCCCAGATCAAAAAACAAACAAAAAAACCCCTCTAGAAATGATGATAGAGCTTGTATTGATACAATCGTCACCTTTAGGTAAATAAAAGAGATTGGGCTTCCCTGGTGGCGCAGTGGTTGAGAGTCCGCCTGCCGATCAGGGAACACAGGTTTGTGCCCCGGTCCGGGAAGATCCCACATGCAGCGGAGGGGCTGCACCCGTGAGCCATGGCCACTGAGCCTGCGCATCCGGGGCCTGTTGCTCCGCAACGGGAGAGGCCACAACAGTGAGAGGCCCGTGTACCGCAAAAAAATAAAATAAAATAAAAAAATAAAAGATTAATGACTGCCTACAAAACCGTATTTAACTTTTTCCAAAGTTAGTTAAGAATCCGATACTATGGTGTGCCCAGGTGGCCCTTGGACACTCAATTCATTTTTATTACTGCTCACATTAATATTTTGACTGATTAGCCTCATTGTCCAGAAACGACTGATTTTTTAAATAGCAGCAAGACGTTAGCCACTCCTGCTAAATGCAATGTGATATATGGATTGAATCCTGAAACAGAAAAAGACATTAGTGGAAAATGAATGAAATTAGAATAAATTCCAAAGTTTAATCAATAGTAATATACCAATGTTGGTTCTAAGTTTTGAAAAATGTACTATGGCAATGCAAAATATTAACATTAGGGGAAACTGGGTAAGGGTATATAGGAACCCTGTATTATTTTTGCAACATTTCTGTAAATCTAAAATTATTCCAAAACAAAAAGTTTCTTAAAAAAATCTCTCCCTGACCCTTCACTTAACAAAACTGTTGCAGTATTACCAGGTAAAACAAATTAAAGAACTGCTCTGCACCAACCCAGGCTGCCCATTTGTAAGTCGACCAACATTGTTTAATTTGTTTTCTTGGGATGCCAGCAAAGCTACTAGCAGTCACAAAACACATTTACTAAATGTATAGGACAGGCAGTTAAAGCAGGAAAGGTGCTTCCTTTATTCTCCATTTCTTGAACTTTTGTGTATACAGTTTCCACTTGAATACTTTGTACTTGGTGATATGTTGTGTTAATAATAATCCTTAAATCATTTCATGATGACTGTTCCCATCTACCGCCACCCTCCTCCAGAGCACTTAATGCAGTGTGCTGCAGGAAGTCGGCATTCAGAGCTCAGATTTCTCTGACTAACTGACTGACTCAATGTGCTACCTGTAATTATATTTTAAAATTTAATCAAGGCAGTTCTAGGAACTCAAGGGGATAAAGTCAAAATCAACTATTCAAGTTAGGTTTGTATTAATTGTCTAGAGTGAATAGACTTCATCAAAACTTGTCAAAATGCAGAATTCATCAGTGGAAACCAGAATATCAGAAATTTAAATCATCCCTATGAAATACAGTTAAGACTGAAGGTGAATAGTTCATGGTGAAGTTAACATTTCTAAAATAAATTTGAGCTGAATAGAAAGTTACCAGTCTTACTTCTTTCGTGCTTTTTAAAAATTGTATTTTAAAGTAATCAAGGACACAAATATTATTTTGCTCTGGTTGTTGATATGAGTTGAGAAATTCTGAAAAAGGCTTGTAATAGAAGGAACCATTTATCTCTCCAGTCTTCCTCAGTAGTATCTATGTAAAATAAAGCCAAAGCTACTTAAAAATACCAAGAATTATGATACAGCTAACCTTAGATATTCTCAAAGTGTTTCTGATATATCATCTCGGTCCTCCTAAAATTCCTATAAGTAGATGCAAGTCAGGAATTTCACCATTTTTCCAGTGGGAAAACGGAAATTCAAAGAGATTTAAAACAGCATCCAGATTAAACTACAAATTGTAGTTCTTAGGCCATTGCTGTTTTAACTTACAATGTGTCATGTCCTTAGGTCCATATTACTTAGAGTAAATGATTAAGTGAACACAACCTCATATAGCTGCATATAACTCATTTTCTTTTCTTGACTCTGCAGTGAATGTTCAGGAGCAAAGCACTTGATGAAGTAAGCTGTGGATCCTTTAAAGAGGCAGATGCATGAAGTTGGAAGCAGTGAATGTGAGAGCAGTATTTGTTTTTCATTTAATTATTTCAACCCATGTTTTCTATTGTGGAGATGACAAAGCTTCATACAATTTTGGCAAAATGAATTTAAGCAAAAATGTATATATTTGATGTATTGTTTCCTATATCTATGACTAACTAGGGAGATTTACCTCAGGGGTTCCCAGTTGTAGTAAGTGGGAAAGAATTATTTTTATGATTTCCTGACGTGAGGTAATAAATTGAAAATTATTTGGTTGACACAATTACAAAACTGTTGGTCAGAAGCCAGGAGAATTATTGATTTCTCTTCCAGGTTTCTTTCTCAGTAACAAAATAGTTTTCAAATACCTGAATAAGATTTTACATTCACACCATTCATGGGGAGATTTAATATTTGAGCAGGTAAATGGAGGTTTACTATCTGAATGGTGCCTTCTAGCCTTATACAAAATGAAGATGAACCTAATATACTTTACATAGCTGATAAAAGGTATTTTCTATTTAATATTTTATCTCAAATGAACATAAACATTTCGGCAATTGTTTTGAAACTAACATCTAACAAAGTGGTCAGGTTTTGATGTTCTAGATAAGAAAATACGGTGTGTTAACTTTTCCAGAGGAACATTATATTGTCATATCAAACACTTAAATAGGAGTCATGGCATTGATAAATAGGCATCTTTATTAAAAATATGTCTCCCTAAACTTGGAATTGTGTTTAATGAACATAGCACATTTAGTCCACATAAACTATTAAGTAAGGTACTTCCAGTGCTCATTTATTCATTCATTCTATATAAATATTTCTCAGCCCTCACAACCAAGCATGGGCCATGTGAGGAAGCCAGAGAAGCAAAACACAATAAAAGGCCCCTCTCTGCCAGTAACTTAAAATTTAATGAAAAATCAAAACATACAAACATGAAGTCTTATATCTTAATCCAGGTGTTAAATAGCACTGGAAAAGAACAGTACTGTAAGGATTAGAAGATTATATCTCCAGATACAATCTTAAAAATTAAATGAGGGGAAAGCCCTGTGTTTTGGAAACAATGTATTATAATGGTTAGGAACATAGGTTTCTAAAAAAATTTTTTTGGACAACATTATTACCTAAAATCATTCTACTGTGCTTATATCTCTGAGACTTATTTACTACTCATTGTAAGTTTGTACCCTTGAACACCATCTCTCTTAACAGCACCTCATCCCCCCATGCCCTGGTAACCACCATTTTACTCTCTGTTTTTAATAGGTGTAACTTTTTTAGATTCCACAAACAAGTGGTACCGTACAGTACTTGTCTTTCTTTCTGACTTATCTCCCTTAGCATAATGTGCTCAAGGTCTATCCATGTTGTCATAAATGGGAGGATATCCTCCTTTCTCCTGGCTGAAAAATATTCCATTCTGTATATGTACCACATTTTTTTAACATCTTTATTGGAGTATAATTGCTTTACAATGGTGTGTTAGTTTCTGCTTTATAACAAAGTGAATCAGCTATACATATACATATATCCCCATATCTCTTCCCTCTTGTATCTCCCTCCCTCCCACCCTCCATATCCCACCCCTCTAGGTGGTCACAAAGCACTGAGCTGATCTCCCTGTGCTATGCGGCTGCTTTCCACTAGTTATCTATTTTATGTTTGGCAATGTATATATGTACATGCTACTCTCTCACTTTCTCCCAGCTTACTCTTCCCCCTTCCCATATCCTCAAGTTCATTCTCTAGTATGTCTGTGTCTTTATTCCCGTCTTGCCCCTAGGTTCTTCATGACCATTTTTTCTTTTTTTTTCTTTTTTAGATTCCATATATATGTGTTAGCATACGGTATTTGTTTTTCTCTTTCTGACTTACTTCACTCTGTATGACAGACTCTAGGTCCATCCACCTCACTACACATAACTCAATTTCGTTTCTTTTTATGGCTGAGTAATATTCCATTGTATATATGTACCACATCTTCTTTATCCATTCACCTGTTGATGGACACTTAAGTTGCTTCCATGTCCTGGCTATTATAAATACAGCTGCAATGAACATTGTGGTACATGACTCTTTTTGAATTATGGTTTTCTCAGGGTTTATGCCCAGTAGTGGGATTGCTGGGTTGTATGGTAGTTCTATTTTTAGTTTTTTAATGAATCTCCATACTCTTCTCCATAGTGGCTGAATCAATTTACATTCCCACCAACAGTGCAAGAGGGTTCCCTTTTCTCCACACCCTCTCCAGCACTTATTGTTTATAGATTTTTTGATGATGGCCATTCTGACTGGTGTGAGATGATATCTCATTGTAGTTTTGATTTGCATTTCTCTAATGATTCATGATGTTGAGCATTCTTTCATGTGTTTGTTGGCAATCTGTATATCTTCTTTGGAGAAATGTCTATTTATTCCTCTGCCCATTTTGGATTGGGTTGTTTGTTTTTCTGATATTGAGCTGTATGAGCTGCTTATAAATTTTGGAGATTAATCTTTTGTCAGTTGTTTCATTTACAAATATTTTCTCCCATTCTGAGGGTCGTCTTTTCATCTTGTTTGTGGTTTCCTTTGCTGTGCAAAAGCTTTTAAGTTTCATTACATCCCATTTGTTTATTTTTGTTTTTATTTCCATTTCTCTAGGAGGTGGGTCAAAAAGGATCTTGCTGTGATGTATGTCATAGAATGCTCTGCCTATATTTACCTCTAAAAGTTTGATAGTGTCTGGCCTTACGTTTAGGTCTTTAATCCAATTTGAGTTTATTTTTGTGTATGGTGTTAGGGAGTGTTCTAATTTCATTCTTTAACATGTAGCTTCTGGTTTTCCCAGCACCACTTATTGAAGAGGCTGTCTTTTGTCCACTGTATATTCTTGCCTCCTTTATCAAAGATAAGGTGACCATATATGCGTGGGTTTATCTCTGCGCTTTCTATCCTGTTCCATTGATCTATATTTCTGATTTTGTGCCAGTACAATACTGTCTTGATTACCGTAGCTTTGTAGTATAGTCTGAAGTTAGGGAACCTGATTCCTCCGGCTCCATTTTTTCTTTCTCAAGATTGCTTTGGCTATTCAGGGTCATTTGTGTTTCCATACAAATTGTGAAATTTTTTGTTCTAGTTCTGTGAAAAATGCCAGTGGTAGTTTGATAGGGATTGCATTGAATCTGTAGATTGCTTTGGGTAGTAGAGTCATTTTCCCAATGTCGATTCTTCCAAACCAAGAACATGGTATATCTCTGCATCTATTTGTATCATTTCTTTCATCAGTGTCTCATAATTTTCTGCATACAGGTATTTTGTCTCCTTAGGTAGGTTTATTCCTAGGTATTTTATTCTTTTTTTTGCAATGGTAAATGGTAGTGTTTCCTTAATTTCACTTTCAGATTTTTCATCATTGGTGTGTAGGAATGCAAGAGATTTCTGTGCATTAATTTTGTATCCTGCTACTTTACCAAATTCATTGATTAGCTCTACTAGTTTTCTAGTAGCATCGTTAGGGTTCTCTATGTATAGTATCATGTCATCTGCAAACAGTGACAGCTTTACTTCTTCTTTTCCGATTTGGATTCCTTTTATTTCTTTTTCTTCTCTGATTGCTGTAGCTAAAACTTCCAGAACTATGTTGAATAATAGTGGTGAGAGTGGACAACCTTGTCTTGTTCCTGGTCTTAGTGGAAATTGTTTCAGTTTTTTACCACTGAGGACAATGATAGCTGTGGGTTTGTCATATATGGCCTTTATTATGTTGAGGTAAGTTCCCTCTATGCCTACTTTCTGGAGGGTTTTTATCATAAATAGGTGTTGAATTTTGTCAAAAGCTTTCTCTGCATCTGTTGAGATGATCATATGGTGTATCTCCTTCAATTTGTTAATATGGTGTATCACGTTGATTGATTTGTGTATATTGAAGAATCCTTGGAATCCTGGGATAAACCCCACTTGATCATGGTGCATGATTCTTTTAATGTGCTGTTGGATTCTGCTTGCTAGTATTTTGTTGAGGATTTTTGCATCTATGTTCATCAGTGATGTAGTCCTGTAGCTTTCTTTCTTTGTGACATTTTTGTCTGTTTGGTAGCCAGGGTGATGGTGGCCTTATAGAATGAGTTTGGGAGTGTTCCTCCCTCTGCTATATTTTGGAAGAGTTTGAGAAGGGTAGGTGTTAGCTCTTCTCTAAATGTTTGATAGAAGTCGCCTGTGAAGCCATCTGGTCCTGGGCTTTTGTTTGTTGGAAGATTTTTTTTTTTTGCGGTACGCAGGCCTCTCACTGTTCTGGGCTCTCCCGTTGTGGAGCACAGGCTCCAGACACGCAGGCTCAGTGGCCATGGCTCACGGGCCCAGCCGCTCCGCAGCATGTGGGATCCTCCCGGACCAGGGCATGAACCCGTGTCCCCTGCATCGGCAGGCAGACTCTCAACCACTGCACCACCAGGGAAGCCCTGTTGGAAGATTTTAATCACAGTTTCAATTTCAGTGCTTGTGATTGGTCTGTTCATATTTTCTATTTCTTCCTGGTTCAGTTTCAGAAGGTTGTGCATTTCTAAGAATTTGTCCATCTCTTCCAGGTTGTCCATTTTATTGGCATAGAGTTGCTTGTAGTAATCTCTCATGATCCTTTGTATTTCTGCAGCGTCAGTTGTTACTTCTCGTTTTTCAGTTCTAAATCTATTGATTTGAGTCTTCTCCCTTTTTTCTTGATGAGCCTGGCTAATGGTTTATCAATTTTGTTTATCTTCTCAAAGAACCAGCTTTTAGTTTAGTGATCTTTGCTATCATTTCCTTCATTTCTTTTTCATTTATTTCTGATCTGATCTTTATGATTTCTTTCCTTCTGCTAACTTTGGGCGTTTTTTATTCTTCTTTCTCTAATTGCTTTAGCTGTAAGGTTAGGTTGTTTATTTGAGATGTTTCTTGTTTCTTAAGGTAGGATTGTATTGCTATAAACTTCCATCTTAGAACTGCTTTTGCTGCATCCCATAGGTTTTGAGTCATCGTATTTTCATTATCATTTGTTCCTAGGTATTTTTTCATTTCCTCTTTGAATTTTTCAGTGATCTCTTGGTTATTAAGTATTGTATTGTTTAGCATCCATGTGTTTGCATTTTTTACAGATTTTTTCCTGTAATTGATATCTAGTCTCATAGCGTTGTGGCCAGAAAAGATACTTGATAACGATTTCAATTTTCTTAAATTTTCCAAGGCTTGATTTGTGACCCAAGATATGATCTATCCCGGAGAATGTTCCATGAGCACTTGAGAAGAAAGTGTATTCTGTAGTTTTTGGATGGAATGTCCTATAAATATCAATTAAGTCCATCCTGTTTAATGTATCATTTAAAGCTTGTGTTTCCTTATTATTTTCATCTTGGATGATCTGTCCGTTGGGTAAAGTGGGGTGTTAAAGTCCCCTACTATGATTGTGTTACTGTTGATTTCCCCTTTTATGCCTGTTAGTATTTGCCTTACGCAGTAGGTGCTCCTATGTTGGGTGCATAAATATTTACCATTGTTATATCTTCTTCTTGGATTGATCCCTTGATCATTATGTAGTGTCCTTCTTTGTCCCTTTGTAACATTCTTTATTTTAAAGTCTATTTTGTCTGATATGAGAATTGCTACCCCAGCTTTCTTTTGATTTCCGTTTGCACGGAATATCTTTTTCCATCCCCTCACTTTCAGTCTGTATGTGTCCCTACGTCTGAAATGAGTCTCTTGTAGATAGCATATATATGGGTCTTGTTTTTGTATCCATTCAGCCAGTCTATGTCTTTTGTTTGGAGCCTTTAATGCATTTACATTTAAGGTAATTATCGATATGTATGTTCCTATTCCCATTTTCTTGTTTTGGGTTTGTTATCAGAGGTCTTTTCCTTCTCTTGTGTTTCCTGCCTAGAGAAGTGCCTTTAGAATTTGTTGTAAAGGTGGTTTGGTGGTGCTGAATTCTCTTAGAGTTTGCTTGTCTGTAAAGGTTTTAATTTCTCTGTCAAATCTGAATGAGATCCTTGCTGGGTAGAGTAATCTTGGTTGTAGGTTTTTCCCTTTCATCACTTTAAATATGTCCTGCCACTCCCTTCTGGCTTGCAGAGTTTCTGCTGAAAGGTCAGTTGTTAACCTTATGGGGATTCCCTTGTATGTTATGTGTTGTTTTTCCCTTGCTGCTTTTAATATTTTTTCTTTGTATTTAATTTTTGATAGTTTGTTTAATATGTGTCTTGGCGTGTTTCTCCTTGGATTTATCCTGTATGGGACTCTCTTTGCTTCCTGGACTTGATTAACTGTTTCCTTTCCCATATTAGGGAAGTTTTCAAATATAATCTCTTCAAATATTTTCTCAGTCCCTTGTTTTTTTTCTCTTCTTCTTCTGGGACCCCTATAATTCGAATGTTGGTCCGTGTAATGTTGTCCCAGAGGTCTCCAAGACTGTCCTCAATTCTTTTCATTGTTTTTTCTTTATTCTACTCTGCAGTAGTTATTTCCACTATTTTATCTTCCAGGTCACTTATCCATTTTTCTGCCTGAGTTATTCTGCTATTGATCCCTTCTAGAGAATTTGTAATTTCATTTATTGTGTTGTTCATCATTGTTTGTTTGCTCTTTAGTTCTTTTAAGTCCTTGTTAAACATTACTTGTATGTTCTCCATTCTATTTCCAAGATTTTGGATCATCTTTACTATCATTATTTTGAATTCTTTTTCAGGTAGACTGCCTATTTCCTCTTCATTTGTTAGGTCTGGTGGGTTTTTACCTTGCTCCTTTATCTGCTGTGTGTTTCTCTGTCTTCTCATTTTACTTAACTTACTGTGTTTGGGGTTTCCTTTTTGCAGGCTGCCGGTTCGTAGTTCCCGTTGTTTGTGGTGTCTCTCCCCAGTGGCTAAGGTTCATTCAGTGGCTTGCGTAGGCTTCCTGGTGGAGGGGACTTGTGCCTGTGTTCTGGTGGATGAGGCTGCATCTTGTCTTTCTGGTGGGCAGGTCCACGTCTGGTGGTGTGTTTTGGGGTGTCTGTGACCTTATTATGCTTTTAGGCAGCCTCTCTGCTAATGGGTGGGGTTGTGTTCCTGTCTTGCCAGTTGTTTGGCATAGGGTGTAGCTTGCTGGTCACTGAGTGGAGCTGGGTCTTGGCATTGAGATGGATATCTTTGGGAGATTTTTGCTGTTTGATATTACGTGGAGCTGGGAGGTCTCTGTTGGACCAATTTCCTGAACTTGGCTCTCCCACCTCAGAGGCACTGCCCTGATGCCTGGCCAGAGCACCAAGAGCCTGTCATCCACACAGCTCAGAATAAAAGGGAGAGAAAAAGAAAGAAAGAAAGAGATACAAGAAAATAAAATTAAATTAAATAATTTAAAATAAATAATAATTATTAAAACAATTTTTAAGTAATAAAAAAAGAGAAGGGAAGAGAGCAACCAAACCAAAAAACAAATCCACCAATGATAACAAGTGCTAGAAACTATACTAAAGAAAAAGAAAAAGAGAAAAATGGACAGATCGAACCCTAGGACAAATGGCAAAAGCAAAGCTATACAGACAAAATCACACACAGGAACATACACATACACAATCACAAAAAAAGAAAAAGGGGAAAAAATATATATCGTTGCTCTCAAAGTCCACCTCCTCAATTTGGGATGATTTGTTCTGTATTCATGTATTCCACAGATGCAGGGTACATCAAGTTGATTGTGGAGATTTAATCCGCTGCTGCTGAGGCTGCTGGGAGAGATTTCCCTGTCTCTTCTTTGTTCGCACAGCTCCTGGGGTTCAGCTTTGGATTTGGCCCCGCCTCTGCATGTAGGTCGCCTGAGGGTGTCAGTTCTTTGCTCAGACAGGACAGGGTTAAAGGAGCAGCTGATTCAGGGGCTCTGGCTCACTCAGGCCTGGGGGAGGGAGGGGTACGGAATGCGGGGCGAGCCTACGGCGTCAGAGGCCGGTGTGACGTTGCAGCAGCCTGAGGCGCGCCGTGCGTTCTCCCGGGGAAGTTGTCCCTGGATCCTGGGACCCTGGCAGTGCCGGGCTGCACAGGCTCCCGGGAGGGGAGGTGTGGAGAGTGACCTGTGCTTGCACACAGGCTTCTTGGTGGCTGCAGCAGCAGCCTTAGTGTCTCAAGCCCGTCTCTGGCGTCCACGCTGTTAGCCGCGGCTCGTGCCCGTCTCTGGAGCTCCTTTAAGTGGCGCTCTTAATCACCCCTCCTCGCGCACCGCAAAACAAAGGGGCAAGAAAAAGTCTCTTGCATCTTCGGCACCTCCAGACTTTCTCCCGGACTCCCTCCCGGCTAGCTGTGGCGCACTAGCCCCCTTCAGGCTGTGTTCACGCAGCCAACCCCAGTCCTCTCCCTGGAATCCTACCAAAGCCGAAGCCGGAGCCTCAGCTCCTAGCCCCCGCCTGCCCCGGCGGGTGAGCAGACAAGCCCCTCGGGTTAGTGAGTGCCGGTCGGCACCAATCCTCTGTGCGGGAATCTCTCCGCTTTGCCCTCCGCACCCCTGTGGCTGCGCTCTCCTCCATGGCTCCAAAGCTTCCCCCCTCCACCATCCGCAGTCTCCGCCTGCGAAGGGGCTTCCTAGTGTGTGGACAACTTTTCTCCTTCACAGCTCCCTCCCACTGGTGCAGGTCTCATCCCTATTCTTTTGTCGCTGTTTTTGCTTCGCAGGCTCAGTGGCCACGGCTCACGGGCCCAGCCGCTCCACGGCATGTGGGATCCTCCCGGACCGGGGCACGAACCTGTGTCCCCTGAATCGGCAGGAGGACTCTCAACCACTGCGCCACCAGGGAAGCCCCTGTTTTTTCTTTTTCTTTTGCCCTACCCAGGTACATGGGGAGTTTCTTGCCTTTTGGGAGGTGTGAGGTGTTCTGCCAGTGTTCAGTAGGTGTTCTGTAGGAGTTGTTCCACATGTAGTTGTGTTTCTGATATATTTGTTGGGTGGAAGGTGATCTCCAAGCCTTGCTGTTCTGCCATCTTGAACCTCCTCCTGCATCTTTTTTTTATCCATTCATCTATTGGTGGGCATTTGGATTGTTTCCATATCTTGACTATTGAGGAACATAGGTCTTAGAGTCAGCCATATCTGGGTTCCAGTCCCATCTTAATGCACATTTGCTGTGTGGTTTTGGGCAAGTCCCTTAACTTCTCTAAGCCTCTGTTACCTTCTCTTTTTTCAAAAAAGTGGATAATAAAAGCACCTAGCCCGTGGTATTGTTGTGATGATTAGATAAGATTGATAAAGAAACTTTAGCACAATCTGTCTGGCACTCAGTGTGCTCTCACTAAGTACCTCATATTACTACTAGTAGTCTATTATTGTAATCAGAGAAGATTTCCCAGAAAGGACAAGAGATAAGGTGGACTTGCTCAATGTTTGTGTTGAGGGTAAACCGTATCTCATTTGTTGCTGTTACTGAGGATAAAATATGTTCAGTGATGCCTAGTTGGAGATGTACTCAATGACATTGGTAAATCCATGGAAATTCATTCATTCATTCACTCATTCATTCATTTATTCATCAAATATTTCTTGTGTGCCTTCTCATTGCTAGCTACTGTGCTAAGTGTCAGGAGTACAAAGGTAAATAAAACTACTCAGGCTCTTTTTTCATTGAACAAATACATAAATATATGTAATTATTATAATAAGTGTTATGAAGATGTATACTGTGCTCTGAGAGTGTGTAACAAGGGAATACTTGCCTAGTTTAAGGAATAGTTTCCTGAGGAAGTGATGTATGAATGGAACTCTAGACAAGTGGGAAGTGGGAAAGGAGGGGTGGGGAAGGGTGTTTTGGCCAGAGGAACAGCATATGTGAAGGCTGATCTTGGTGTGCCTGAGGCCTGGACAGACCAGAGTGGGTGGAGTACAGAGCAGGGAGGCGGGGCAGGTGAGACTGGAATCAGGGCTTTGTGGGCAGTGTTAAGGAGTTAGATCTTTATCCCAGGTGTGTTAATGATAAGCCACTAAAGAGTTTAACCAGGAGTGTTATGTGACCAGATCTGTGTTTTATGAGAGCACTGTGGCTGCTGTGTGGAGAGGGTCAAGAGTGCTGGAAGCAGAGAGGAGTCTCTATGATCGATTGTGTACCAGGTGGTTGAAGGGACTTAATTCAGTGGGCTATAAACATGAAAAGATTCTACTTTTGTTGCTAACCACTGTCTTCACATGTGCTGATCCCATTTCCTTTCAAATTCCTTAATGACATCTCTAGCAGATTATCATAGTTTGCAGATCATTTACTGTTATTAAAAAGTCCTGTCTGGCCTAGTCCAATCTTATACCAAATTTAAACCTTTCTCCACCCACCCCCACTCAGTCCAGTTATAACCCAAGGACTGAAAGATGTCTCTGGAAGTTGGGTTGCCATGTGGTCTGTTTTCTTACCTTTTTCTCTGTTCCGTGGCCTATGGGGCCTGAGTGTAGAGCTGGGGAAAGGTTACAAATGTCTCCCACTTAATTGGTGATGATATACTGCTGATGATATACTCTGTTTGGTAGGCATCAAATGCTGCCTCTGTCTGATGAGGCATTCTTCATAGGGTCATGCAAGTTCCTCTGCATAGTTCTCTGATGTGGGAGGGGCCACCTCTTTTGACACCCTACTTTAGCAATGTACACCACAGCCTCTTGGTGTTGTGGCACCCTCACTTGGGCTCTGGCCCTCTTGGACACCTACCAGCAATTCCCTTCAAGTGTGGCTTTCTTCCTCAGTGTCTTCTGGGAAATCCAACCACTGTGCCACTTGAACTGATGTCACTTTCCTTTATTCTCAAGTTCTGTTTTTCTGCTGCTCAGGGTGGTGCTGAGAGCAAATTAACAAGTCCACTGCCTAAGTAGATGTCCAACCCAGCAAGGAGATGCTTGTATTTCCTTCTTCCACACGTTTCTTGTCTTTACAAGAAATTTGATTGATTTTATTACCTCAGCATATGGGGAGGGAAAGAGACACATCATTTATCCCCAGGGACTCTCTTTATGTTACTCTAGTGTGTGTGTGTGTGTGTGTGTGTGTGTGTATAAAATGCAAAGGGAGGGTGGGGGAGACTGATGCTTGCATTTGCAAAGCTAGTTCTTCTGCTTCTCATTAACCCACTGTTTAGATGATAGGGGTTCCTTGGAGCCTGTTGTTGTTAGCTTTAGAGCTTTGGTGGCAATTCTGAGAACACAGGGAGAGAACAATTTACCAGCCTGAAATATTGGATATGGGAAGTGAGAGGGAAAAGAGTCAAGGATGATTCCCCATTTCTGACCTACAAAATGGATGGATGGCAAGACAGGGAAAGGTTAAAGCAAAAAAAAGACCAAGTAGTCAGGGTAGAGGGCAGGCCCTGAGTTTGATTTTGCACATTTCAAGTGTGAGGTGCCTTTTGAACATCTAACTGGAGTTTTCAAGTAGGCAGTTAGACATATGGCCTGGACCTCAGAAGTCTGAGCTGGAGGTATAAATTTGGGAGTCATTTGTGTAAACATAATAACTGAAAGCAATTATGTGCATGTAAACAAGTAGGGAGGTTATAGCATAAGAAGAATGGTAGGTCTAAGATTGATTTTGAGGAACACCAACAGTAAAGGGTGAATAGAGGAGGACAAAAAAAAAAAAAAAGAAAGTTTAGCAAAAGAGACTGAGAAATAATAGTAGAAGAAAAACAAGGAGTACGCGACTGTAGATTGGTTCAAGATAGTGGAGTAGAAAGACGTGCTCTCACTCCCTCCTGCAAGAACACCAGAATCACAACTAACTGCTGAACAGTCATCGACAGGAAGACACTGGAACTCACCAAAAAAGATACCCCACATCCAAAGACAAAGGAGAAACCACAATGAGAAGGTAAGAGGGGCACAATCACAATAAAATCAAATCCCATAACTGTTGGGTGGGTGACTCACAAACTGGAGAACACTTATACCACAGAAGTTCACCCACTGGAGTGAAGGTTCTGAACCACATGTCAGGCTTCCCAACCTGGGGGTCAGGCAACGGGAGGAGGAATTCCAAGAGAATCAGACTTTGAAGGCTAGCAGGATTTGATTGCAGGGTATTGACAGGACTGGGGGAAACAGAGACTCTACTCTTGGAGGGCACACACAAAGTAGTGTGCACGTCGGGACCCAGGGGAAGGAGCGGTGACCCCATAGGAGACTGAACCAGACTTACCTGCTAGTGTTGGAAGGTCTCTGGCAGATGCAGGGGGTGGCTCTCGCTCACCATGAGGACAAGGACACTGGCAGCAGAAGTTTTGGGAAGTACTCCTGGCGTGAGCCCTCCCAGAGTCAGCCATTAGCCCCACCAAAGAACCCAGGTAGGCTCCAGTGTTGGGTCGCCTCAGGCCAAACAACCAACAGGGAGGGAACGCAGCCCCACCCATCAGCAGTCAAGTGGATTAAAGTTTTACTGAGCTCTGCCCACCAGAGCAACAGCCAGCTCTACCCACCACCAGTCCCTCCCATCAGGAAACTTGCACAAGCCTCATAGATAGCCTCATCCACCAGAGGGCAGACAGCAGAAGCAAGAAGAATTACAGTCCGGCAGCCTGTGGAACAAAAACCACATTCACAGAAAGACAGACAAGATGAAAAGGCAGAGGGCTATGTACCAGTTGAAGGAACAAGATAAAACTCCAGAAAAACAACTAAATAAAGTGGAGAGAGGCAACCTTCCAGAAAAAGAATTCAGAATAATGATAGTGAAGATGACCAGGACCTCGGAAAAAGAATGGAGGCAAGAAATGAAGATGCAAGAAATGTTCAACAAAGACCTAGAAGAATTAAAGAACAAACAAACAGAGATGAACAATACAATAACTGAAATGAAAAATACACTAGAAGGAATCAATAGCAGAATAGCTGAGGCAGAAGAACGGATAAGTGACTGGGAGACAGAATGGTGGAATTCACTGTCATGGAACAGAATAAAGAAAAAAGAATGAAAAGAAATGAAGACAGCCTAAGAGATCTCTGGGACAACATTAAATGCAAAAATATTCGCATTATAGGGGTCCCAGAAGGAGAAGAGAGAGAGCAAGGACCCGAGAAAATATTTGAAGAGATTATAGTCAAAAACTTTCCTAACATGAGAAAGGAAATAGCCACCCAAGTCCAGGAAGCGCAGAGAGTCCCATACAGGATAAACCCAAGGAGAAACACGCCAAGACACATAGTAATGAAAATAGCCAAAATTAAAGACAAAGAAAAAATATTGAAAGCAGCAAGGGAAAATCGGCAAATAACATACAAGGGAACTCCCATAAAGTTAACAGCTGATTTCTCAGCAGAATCTCTACAAGCCAAAAGGGAGTGGCATGATATACTTAAACTGATGAAAGGGAAGAACCTACAACCAAGATTACTCTACCCAGCAAGGATCTCATTCAGATTCATGGAGAAATCAAAAGCTTTCCAGACAAGCAAAAGCTAAGAGAATTCAGCACCAACAAACCAGCTCTACAACAAATGGTAAAGGAACTTCTCTAAGTGGAAAACACAAGAGAAGAAAAGGGCCTACAAAAACAAACACAAAACAATTAAGAAAATGGTGATAGGAAGATACATATCGATAATTACCTTAAATGTAAATGGATTAAATGCTCCAACCAAAAGACACAGACTTGCTGAATGGATACAAAAACAAGACCCATATATATGCTGTCTACAAGAAACCCACTTCAGACCTATGGACACATTCCGACTGAAAGTGAGGGGATGGAAAAAGATATTCCATGCAAATGGAAATCAAAAGAACACTGGAGTAGCAATACTCATATCATACAAAATAGACTTTAAAATAAAGAATGTTACAAGAGACAAGGAAGGACACTACATAATGATCAAGGGATCAATCCAAGAAGAAGATATAACAATTATAAATATATATGCACCCAACATAGGACACCTCAATACATAAGGCAACTGCTAACAGCTATAAAAGAAGAAATCAACAGTAACACAATTATAGTGGGGGACATTAACACCAATGTGTCACTTGCACCAATCGACAGATCATCCAAACAGAAAATTAATAAGGAAACACAAGCTTTAAATGACACAATAGACCAGATAGGTTTAATTGATATTTATAGGACATTCCATCCCAAAACAGTAGATAACACTTTCTTCTCAAGTGAGCACAGAACATTCTCCAGGATAGATCACATCTTGGGTCACAAATCAAGCCTTGGTAAATTTGAGAAAGTTGAAATCATATCAAGCATCTTTTCTGACCACAATGCTATGAGATTACAGGGAAAAAACTGTAAAAAACACAAACACATGGAGGCTGAACAATACGTTACTAAATAACCAAGAGATCACTGAAGAAATCAAAAAGGAAATCAAGAAATACCTAGAGACAAATGACAATGAAAACATGACGAGCCAAAACCTATGGGATGCAGCAAAAGCAATTCTGAGAGGTAAGTTTATAGCTATACAAGGCTACTTCAAGAAACAAGGAAAATCTCAAATGAACAATTTAACCTTACACCTAAAGGGACTAGAGAAAAAAGAACAAACAAAACACAAAGTTAGTACAAGGAAAGAAATCATAAAGATCAGAGCAGTAATAAATGAAATAGAAAAAAAGAAGACAATAACACAGACAAATAAAACTAAAAGCTGGTTGTTTGAGAGGACAAACAAAATTGATAAACCATTCGCCAGACTCATCAAGAAAAAGAGGGAGAGGACTCAATTCAATAAAACTAGAAATGAAAAAGGAGAAGTTACAACAGACACTGCAGAAATACAAAGCATCCTAAGAGACTACTACAAGCAACTCTATGCCAATAAAATGGACAACCTGGAAGAAATGGACAAATTCTTAGAAAGGTATAACCTTCCAAGACTGAACCAGTAAGATAGAAAATATGAAGAGACCAATCACAAGTAATGAAATTGAAACTGTGATTAAAAATCTTCCAACAAACAAAAGTCCAGGACCAGATGGCTTCACACGTGAATTCTATCAAACATTTAGAGAAGAGCTGACACCCATCCTTCTCAAACTCTTCGAAAAAATTGCAGAGGAAGGAACACTCCCAAACACATTCTGTGAGGCCACCATCACCCTGATACCAAATGAGACAAAGATACTATAAAAAAAGAAAATTACAGACCAATATCACTGATGAATATAGATGCAAAAATCCTCAACAAAATACTAGCAAACAGCATCCAACAACATATTAAAAGGATCGTACACCATGATCAAGTGGAATTTATCCTAGGGATGCAAGGATTCTTCAATATACGCAAATCAATCAATGTGATACACCATATTAACTAATTGAAGGATAAAAACGATATGATCATCTCAATAGATGCAGAAGAAGCTTTTGACAAAATGCAACACCCATTTATGATAAAAAGCTCTCCAGAAAGTGGGCATAGAGGGAACCTCCCTCAACATGATAAAGGCCATATACAACAAACCCACAGCAAACAGCATTCTCAATGGTGAAAAACTGAAAGCCTTTCCTCTAAGATCAGGAAGAAGACAAGGATGTCCTCTCTCACTACTATTATTCAACATAGTTTTGGAAGTTCCAGCCCTGGCCATCAGAGAAGAAAAAGAAATAAAAGGAATACAGATTGCAAAAGAAGAAGTAAAACTGTCACTGTTTGCAGATAACATGATACTATATATAGAGAATCCTAAAGATGCCACCAGAAAACTACTAGAGCTAATCAATGAATTTGGTAAATTTGCAGGATACAAAATTAAGGCACAGAAATCTCTTGCATTCCTATACACTAATGATGAAACATCTGAAAGAGAAATTAAGGAAACACTCCCATTTACCATTGCAACAAAACAAATAAAATACCTAGGAATACACCTACCTAAGGAGACAAAAGACCTGTAGCAGAAAACTATAAGACACTGATGAAAGAAATTAAAGATGATACAAACAGATGGAGAGATATACCATGTTCTTGGGTTGGAAGAATCAATATTGTGAAAATGACTATACTACCCAAAGCAATCTACAGATTCAGTGCAAGCCCTGTCAAGTTACTAATGGCATTTTTTACACAACTAGAACAAAAAATTTGTATGGAGAAACAAAAGACCCCAAATAGCCAAAGCAGGCTTTAGGGAAAAAAGCGGAGTTGGAGGAATCAGACTCCCTGACTTCAGACTATACTACAAAGCTACAGTCATCAAGACAATATGGTACTGGCACAAAAACAGAAATATAGATCAATGAAACATAGAAAGCCCAGAGATAAACCCACACACCTATGGTCAACTAGTCTATGACAAAGGAGGCAAGGATTTACAATGGAGAAAAGACAGTCTCTTCAGTAAATGCTGTTGGGCAAACTGGACACCTACATGTAAAAGAATGAAATTAGAACACTCCTTAACACCATACACAAAAATAAACTCAAAATGGATTAGAGATCTAAATGTAAGACTGGACACTATAAAAATCTTAGAGGAAAACATAGGAAGAACACTCTTTGACATAAATCACAGCAAGATCTTTTTTGATCCACCTCCTAGAGTAATGGAAATAAAAACAAAATAAACAAATGGTACCTAATGAAACTTAAAAGCTTTTGCACAGCAAAGGAAACCATAAACAAAACGAAAAACCAAACCTCAGAATGGGAAAAAAATTTTGCAGATGAATCAATGGACAAAGGATTGATCTCCAAAATATATAAACAGCTCATGCAGTGCAATATTAAAAAAACAAACAACCTAATCCAAAAAAGACAGAAGACCTAAATCGACATTTCTCCAAAGAAGACATACAGATGACCAAGAAGTACATGAAAAGCTTCTCAACATTACTTATTAGAGAAATGCAAATCAAAACTACAGTGAGGTATCACCGCACACTGTTAGAATGGGCATCATCAGAAAATCTACAAACAACAAATGCTGTAGAGGGTGTGGAGAAAAGGGAACCCTCTTGCAATGTTGGTGGGAATGTAAACTGACACAGCCACTATGGAGGTTCTTTAAAAACTAAAAAACTGCCATACAACCCAGCAATCCCACTACTGGGTATATACCCATAGAAAACCATAATTCAAAAAGACACATGCACCCCAATGTTCATTGCAGCACTATTTACAATAGCCAGGTCATGGAAGCAACCTAAATGCCCATCGACAGATGAATGGATAAAGAAGATGTGGTACATATATACAATGGAGTATTACTCAGCCATAAGAAGGAGCGATATTGGGTCATTTGTAGAGACGTGGATGGATCTAGAGACTGTCATACAGAGTGAAGTAAGTCAGAAAGAAAAAAACAAATATTGTATATTAACGCATATATGTGGAACCTAGAAAAATGGTACAGATGAACCGGTTTGCAGGGTAGAAGTAGAGACACAGATGTAGAGAACAAACATATGGGCACAAAGTGGGGAAAGTGGCAATGGGGGTGGTGGTGGTGTGATGAATTGGGAGGTTGGGATTGACATGTATACACTGATGTGTATAAAATGGATGACTAATAAGAACCTGCTGTATAAAAAAATAAATAAAATTTAAAATTCTAAAAAAAAACCAAACAAGGATTATGTGGTGGAATAGAATCTAAGAGAAGAGAGTGTTTCATAGAGGAGAGAGTCATCAACGTGTTGAATGCTCCTGAGAGATCAGGTACACTGAGGAGTAAAATGTCCATTGGATTTAACAACCTAGAGAACATTGGTGACCTTAGTGACTGTCATTTCAGGGGAGTGAAAATGGAAGTTAGGTCATAGAAGTTTAAAAAGGAGTGTGTAGTGACAAAAGGAAGACAGAGAGTAGACAGATATTTTATCAGTCTGTGGGGGGCAGGACAGTGATAGGGTGGTATAGAGTAGAGGAGGTGGGATTGAGGGAGGATTTTTTAGAGGTAAAGAGACTGAGTGTATTTGAAAGCTGATGGAAAAGATCGAGTACACAGGGGCGTTAGGAAATGAACATACAAGAGAAAAGGCATTTCAGGTGGGATCCAGAGCGCGGGAAGAGCAATGGCCTTAGGAAAAAAGAAAGTAAGAAAGGATTGGTATAATTTTATGTAGATGTGTAGGCTTCAGTTTGGGAAAATTGAGGGAGTTTTTGACCCTTTTGAGTAGTAGAAGTAAGGTCATAAGGGGAGATTTTAGCTAAACTGAAAACAAGAGTATTCATTATTATTGCTTTACCATCATCTGTAGAAGCCGTTAGGTTCCAAATTCCATTTGACTTAAGACATTTTCCAAGGTAACATATCTCTCTCACCTGCCAAGGCATCCTCACATATTGTTCCAAACATGCTGAAACAGCACAGTTATTTTTCCCTAGCCAGTAATCTGATTTAACTCATTAATACACATCCCATCAAAAGCTAAACCATAAGAGATTAGGGAGGAGGAAAGGTAATATTTTAGGATTTCAGTAGTCTTAAGCCTTGATTATCATTAAAATCAATAGGCTTTGACCCTGGACTTTAGGGCCAATGCTTATCTTCATAACTACCAAAACATACAATGTCCTTAGTCAACTTGTAATAAGCACAAACTACAGATATAAGTTTGGATTTCCAAGCATCTTCCCATATAAACAGAGTGACAATTTGGAAACTCCTGAACAAAGTTACAGCGTATTTTATTACATAACTTTTACTGAGTGACCAAAATGCTTAGAAAACCAGGAAAGCCAGTTTTATATGGCTTTCAACTTCATTTCAACTGTTCTTACAGTGAATGGATAAGTTATTTAAATTTCCTTTAACAAAAGTCAGCTTCAGAGTAAATGAGTTGGGATTCTCTGATACATGACTACAGGTTAGTAAACTTTGTAGCTCTGATCTAGGAAACAAGACTGACTGAAAATATAAATACTGACTCATGAAGTAAGTAGATTCATTAATTAGTTCTAGTTCCCTATGCTAAATTGGGCAAAATTGTTTTTCACAAAGTTCAAGATTTTTTAAACTCCTGCCTTTTTCCCAAACTAAAAGGCAATGCCCTTCCTCTCTCAGCCACTTCAAATTAAATAACCTCATTGGACTCATACTTGGTTATTTCCCAGTCACTAAGCTCTTGCGTGAGAAAGTATGTTCAAGTGTCCCTGGGTGGATTTGGATTTGTGTTTACCCTATTTCCCCCATTCATTTATCAGTTCCTTAAGGGTCATTCTGTGTTGCAGTGGTTTTCAATTGTTTCTTATGTCCTGATGATTACTTCACCAAAGAATCTGAATCCTACTATCATAGAAACAAACTCATGTTTTCATGCACTTTTTATTATACTTCTCATTTACTGTATTATTTTAATGGCCAAAAAAATTTTGGTTATATGTTAGGGTGTACATTTTATTGCAATAAGAATGGTGGCTAATCGCATAGCACAGGGAGATCAGCTCGGTGGTTTGTGACCACCTAGAGGAGTGGGATAGGGAGGATGAGAGGGAGATGCAAGAGGGAAGAGATATGGGGACATATGTATATGTATAACTGATTCACTTTGTTATAAAACAGAAGCTAACACACCATTGTAAAGCAATTATACTCCGATAAAGATGTTAAAAAAAAAGAGAATGGTAACTAACATTTATTTAGCACTTTTTACGTGCTAAGCAGTGTTCTAAGTACTTTACATCTGTGACCCATTTATCCTCTCAACTATTCAATGTGTCGGGTACTATTATGGACCTCACTTGTATAGATTAGGTGTCTGAGGCACAGAGAAGTTAAAATATTCTTGCCCAGAGTCACCTGACCAGGACCAGGATCCACACCCAGGCAATCTGGCTCCTGTACCCACATTCTTAGGGACAATGCTATAAAATGATCCACCATATAAAACCAATGTTTCACTAGTAATTAAAAATATATAAATAATTTGAACTCTGAACTTTACCACTACAGAAATGAAATGAAGTCAAATAAAATTTACAGAAGTAATATCAGCAAGTAAAGTAGGCAGAAAATGGTGCATTGTGCTTGCAAGTGGATATGGGGATTAAGGAAGAGTGAATATTCAGAGATTCTAGTGAAAACCTGTGTCCTACCTAGAACATTTTTCCTTCCCCACTGGTAGTCTGCATACCCCTAATGGAGAATTAATGTGGTAGTAAACATTCTGTGTGACTCCCTACTACGCCTCCCGTATATGACTACAAACAGAGTGGGCCCTGGGTGAATTTTGGTGTCTGATTGGGAAGTTCATTAGTTCATTCAATGACCATTTATTCAGAATCTACCCCCGCCAAAAGCTCATGTATCTTTAGGGGAGTCAAACATATAAACAAATAATTACAACAGTAAAATAAAGTTATCTGGGGATACCAAGATGAAGAAGAGAAGTGGTGGGGAAAGGATGATAGGGAGACGAAGGTATCCCTAAAGAGAAAGTTTTCAAATTGGGTGAATGGGCTCTGCAGACAGACAAGGGATAGAGAAGGCCTTTCCAAACACAGGGAGTGGCACGTGTAAAGACTCGTGGATATGAATAAGATAATGTATTCAAGGAACTGCAAGTTCCTTGCAGTGTTATGGGAACGTATGGTGCCCTGAAGGAAAGGAATTGAAGGTGGAGGGATAAGCAAGGACTAGAGAAATATAAAGGAATTTAGAGCTTTATTGGAGAGAATGAAGAGTCAATGAATAGTTGTAAGCAGGGGAGTGACACGATGAAGTTAGTACTCAGACAAATTGAACTTCAACTTCTTCCAGCTGATTGTCACACATGAACAATGTCTTAAAAAGTAATCATGTATATGAGATTTATATATATATATAAAGTGGCCATCCGTAGTTGGCAAATATTGCTTATACCTGCCCAGCATCCGTTCTTTCTTTCTGTCATTTTCTGTAATAGCATTTGATTCTCCTTTCAGTGGTTAACCCTTCCAATGCCTACCACTGCCTGCAATTATCAGACAAGTTATTCTACCTTCCTTAGCTGAAAGTTGAGCAAGGGATCTGAGTAAGTTTCCTCCAACTCCTCCAGGAATTTAAATTTTGTGAGGAGTGACTCAAGGATGGGAAAAGATTGTAGCTGTTGTACTTGGTGTCAGCACCCTGAAGGAAGCCCGTACTTCCTGTTAGGTCATCAAAATCATTGCAATCTTCCTCTTTCTGAAGCTAGATCTTCCCAGATTGCTTTTGGTTCCTTAAACTTCCCTATAACCTTCCAGTAAATTCCACTTTTGAGATAATACATTCTTTTCTTGCTCAAACCAGGTGCAGTTGGCTTCCAAGCTAAAAACCTTAGTTTATACATCACCTGCAGGGATGATCTGCTTTACCTTTACCTGCTGACATTAGCTGGAAATTTTGTACTTAGGTTGTTGTGCTCTTCCCAGCCTAGACACAGCAGGCAGCCCTTTTCTCTCTGGGTCTCGCTGCTGCATTAGTGTGCTGGCAGGACGTGGGCTCAAGTTTGCTTTGCTCTCAGTACCTGCAGACCTCCCTCTCTCTCTCTTCTCCCCTCAGCCACCAACCTAGAACAGAGGGAATCTCTGTCTATGACAGTCTTCCTCCCTTTTTATTTCTGGCCAAGACACGTTTTCTGTGTTTAGCACAGAAACATTCATCCCCTTCACAAAGCCATTGTGCTCTCTTAAGATCCTGAAAGAATAATGAAAAAGATTTGCAGACCTCTTCTGCTTTCCATCTTGTCCCAAAGCTACTAGGAGGCAATAAATGCATCATTTTCTACGTGCCTGAATTGGGAAGCAGGTTGAAGGTAAAAGAAAAATGAAAAGACACAAAGGAGGAAAAGAAAAGAAAGGAAGAAAAGAAAAGAAATTAACAGTTTGAAATATTCCAGTAGTTTCACAATAAAAATAATGGTACCTTTCAAGATAGCTTCATTATTCTTTATTGTTTTTTCTGTTTGTGTATTTTGCTTCATTTTATATTTTATTCATGGATGGAGATTGTAGATTTATTACTAGGTGTATCGGGTTGTTTTCCTGGGTACATAGTGACTGTTTTTAGTCACTGTACTGCCAGCAATGATTATGTCTGTGTCACAAGATGAACAATATGCATGCATTTTGCAAATCATCAGAAAGAGCTCTGGTAAGCCACACTTCCTGTCAGAATGTATGGGGCCCAGCCTGTCCATCTTAAATATTGGCTTTTGGCAAGGTGTTGTTCTTAGTCATATCCTTCATGCACACCTTCTGGCATTCAAAGCTTCCTGTATGCTTTTCTGTAATATCAAATCCAGATGGTGGAACGTACAGAGGTGCAACAAATGACTGTGAGTGTTGTAACATTTTTCATGACTGGTCTTTATAATGGTGGACTTTCTTTCCTAAGTCTCTATCTCTGCCACATTCTGTGATATTTTTTACCAGGTTATATAGACATTCTTATAGAAGCAAGGCTCAAGGGCGCTAAATGGTTCAGCCTCTAATCCTGGTCACACTCTCAGTCTCTCTTCTCATATCATTCCTTTCTTAGCCACAGAAACTTGGAGCTTTGCAATATGTAGAAGATGGAGACAAAGTAGAAGGAAAAGGCACCAAAAGGAAAAAAAGACAATAAAGAAAGCTGGAGAGAAGAAAGAAAACTTGAAAGAGAAGAAGAAGAGAGCCAATACTCAAAATATTTTGAAAGTTTTAAAAAGCAGAAGATTAGAGTTTGTCAACAAAAAATTTTACCAGTGTCACTTATGCCTCCTCTCCTCCTTTTACATCTGCCCTCCTTCCCCATCTTTCTCCCCCTCCCCAAGCCTTTCTGATACAATACATTTTAGTGGACACAGAACCTTTCACAAAAGTAATGATGGTTTTGTACATGTTCTTTAAATATATGTATTAGATCTATTGCTCATCAGTACTTGGGATCCTCTAATTAAACAAGAACTGCTTCTAGCTGCTATATCATTACTGGTAATGAAGTTTTCCTTCTTGCGAGGGACTGCCTGAGAGGATGACCCAAGGAGGGAGTCAGGATTTGAACCCACCTCTTACTACTCTCCTCAGGATGGAGGTAGCTTGTACTCTGGACCTCATAAAGTCATTTTCTAGTCTTGTTCATATTTATATTTAGTTTTATTAGGATTTTTTTTTTTTACCTGCATCTCCTTGGTATTATTTGAAAACTTTTGTTTGGCTTTAGCTCTTTTCTTGGATATGAATGTAGCCAATAGTAATATAAATGGTATTTTGTTCAAGAGTGATGGCAAAGAAAGCCTAGTTCATTCCTTTTACTATAGGTTTGCCTTCTAAGGAGAGGCTACCATGAGATGAAGGTAGCATTATTTATGCTAGCAAATGTTATGTGCTTTGGTGTTCCTTAGTTCTTTTTTTATATACATATTTTATCTTAGGTTTATATAGCTCACAGCCCATCTTTATACTGTGATTCATCTAATTCTCACAGGTTATCCCCAATACTATTTATCATTCATTTATTCAACAAACATCTATCAAATTGGGCACTTTGAAAATGAAGTGGGAGAGATTTCAACCAGAATATAAGCCTCATGACTGCAGGATTTTAGTCTGTTTCGTTCACTGCTATATCCCTAGCACCCAAAACAGTGCCTGGCACATTGGAGGCACTCATAAATATTTGTTGGTGAATGAATAAATGAATATTAGTGTGATTTTTTTTGAAAAATTCATTTTAGGGTAAGAGATATACTAAGTATATTGGATCTGGGATTGTGAACAGCATAAAGGCCATCATTAAGAAAAGGACCCCTTGGAAGACTTGAAGCACCCAAGTGCCGGAGGAGGAATATTCCTGTATGTTCAGAGTGGGCAGCTATTTGATGTTCCAGATTGTTTTTACCTCAAAGGAGATATGTAGTTAATTTCATCTTCACTCTTGTTTAGAAAATAAAAAGACTCTTATCTGTAAAAACAATGAATTCGTTTTATTAGTTTTTCCTGTGTTCATTTAGTGCCTATCTCTAAGGAATTCCAAGGTGTCCACCAGATGGTTGCATTAAGCCTCACAGCTCAGCACAGAGGTTGTGAGCAGAGCTAGCCCTTGGGGCAGGCAGCATGTACTTCTGCAGACAGCTCCTTAGCCAGTGCCAGCTGACTCTCACTAGAGTTTCCATTTTTGAATTTTCTATTTACTGTTCCTCTATTTCTGTATGCTTCTTAGGGCCAGCAGTAAAGAAAGAGGGAATTGAAGATGGGGCCCTGGTGGAGGACTTGGCTGGCACCCTCTGTCACCCACTTTCTTTCCTGTCTGCCTAGCTCAGAACATCTTTTTTTTCTCCGTTTCCTTTTCCAGCAGCAAAGTCAAAGTGGGAACCAACTGCAGATTTGGCTGTGGGCACTCCCAGGTAGAGAAGTACCATCTCTTTCCTTTTGTAGTCACAGGAGCTGAGACTTCAGTGCAACTTTTCCGAGGTTATGCAATGCCTGCAGCGGTGAGACCAGGAGTTCTGTCTGAGGCCTTTGCCATTTTACTCCACCAAAAAACCTTGCATAACACAGTCTAATACTTTTATGTCTCAGTCGAAGTGTTAAGAGATTTCATTTTATAAGAACTTTAAGTCCTACACATAAATCTCTCTCTGGTCAGTGAGGCTTTGTGTTTTTTGTTTGTTGTTTGTTTTTTTCCCAGTAACTTACTCTGAGTTCATCCAAGGTAAATATTTCTAAACCAGCCGGTTAGAAAAGACACGGTGGTGTAGTGGGAAAAGCACAAGATTACGAATCAGGATCTCATTTCTAGAGTGGACTTTGTTTCTGACCAGCTGAATCAAGACCCTGTGTCTCATTTTTTTGGTTTATAAACTGAGGGAATTGCATGAAATGAACAGTAGCAGTACTTTGAGCTTTAATGTTCTATTTAGGCTCAAGACCTCTGGTCCCTCCTTTCTACCTTTTTTGAATAACGGAATATAAAGCATTGGAAAGAACTGTAGCATCAGTTCAGTAAAAGTTAAGTCTGAGCTAAATAGAATCTAGACAACCTACCTAGTCTATAGAGGAGGGAACTAGGTGAGCACAGAAAAGTCCAGTTACTTGCCTAGATCAACAACTAATTAAGAGCAGAAACCTGACAATTTTATCAATCATGAATTTTTTCCTCAGAAAAATTCCCCTCATTATCTTGTGGTGGTGGTGCTGGTGATGGTGGTCGTGGTGTTGGTGGGTGTAGAAGAAACAGAAGTTTTCACAAAAAAGTGGAACTTCTATTTCTGCTGACGTGGCACTGCCCATTTTGATATTCCCTGCATATCTCTTGCCAAACTATTGGTAGCTGTTGTGCAGAAGCATGTGTTAGTTGCTTTAGGATTGAACACAGACCAGAGACTCCTCGAGAAAAAGGCTACCCTGTTCCTTAAGAAACTAACACCTTTCTTTAATTTCTTTTCCTTCTGACCACTTTTAAAATCATGCTTATTGTTCAAATGGTAAAGGAGGTTAGAAAAATCTGTTCAGTCAAGAAGCAGGAGTTCCAGTCCTGCCTCTGCATGGGTTTTTGGAAAATCTCATGGATGAGTAACATAAACTAATGTGAAAATAATAACACTGTGCTCTACACACTGTTTTCCTGCTCTGGAAGCAGTGTTGTCTAAGTATGAACTCATCATGCTGTCAGAGGCCGGCTCTTCCTGACTTTTTGCCCTCTTTGAACACTGTCCCTATTCTCTATGTTACACACTCTTCAAACTTGAGGCATCTTTGACTTCCCTCCCCACACTTCTCTGATACATTGGAGCAGTTGCTAAACTCCATGGATTCCTTCTTTGCAATATATCTTACATCAGTGTTCCTTCTTCATTCCTGTTTTTCATATATGTCCCATAAAGTCATATTTTGTGAGCAGTTAAGAACACAGGTTTGGAGTCAGGCGAAACTGGTTTGAGTCCTAGCTCTGCCACTTAGTACCTATGTGTCATTGCTTAAGCTCCCTGACTGTCAGTTACCTTATCTGTAAAATGGGAATCATAATTTTATTGGCCCCAAAGATTTGTTGTGAAAATTAAATGACAGAATGTATATAAAATACTCAGTAGAGTGCCTAGCATAGAGGTATTCAACACACAATAGTAATTATTACTGTTTACCCCTCCATGTCCATCCTACTTCCTGCTAGCAGATTAATCCTCTTAAAGCCCGGCCCTGACATTCTCTCTTCCTTACTCCCGAAGAGAGGCCTCATCTGCAGCTCGATTGCCTGAGTAACCATTTACTAGCTCTGTGCTCTTGAGCATGTTTACTAACTTCTCTCTGCCTCAGTTTCCTTACCTGTGAAATAGGGATAATAGAATCTACCTCAAAGGGTTATGATGAAGTTTATATTATTTAATATTAATAGTTAATATTTTCAAGTACTGGTGCACAAGTTAATATTATTTTTTTATTTTTATTTTTATTTTTTTTGCGGTATGTGGGCCTCTCACTGTTGTGGCCTCTCCTGTTGCGGAGCACAGGCTCCGGATGCGCAGGCTCAGCGGCCATGGCTCATGGGCCCAGCTGCTCTGCGGCATGTGAGATCTTCCCAGACCAGGGCACGAACCCGTGTCCCCTGCATCGGCAGGCGGACTCTCAACCACTGCGCCACCAGGGAAGCCCTAATATTAATTTTTGGTAAATAAAAACCTATGCTGTCTTTTATTTACTATTTTATAAACATGCTCTGTATTCCTTTCTCTTTTTTTTTACCTTTGATAAGTTTACTTATTTATTTATTTTTTAAACATCTTTATTGGAATATAATTGCTTTCCAATGGTGTGTTAGTTTCTGCTTTATAACAAAGTGAACCAGCTATACATATACATATATCCCCATATCTCTTCCCTCTTGCATCTCCCTCCTTCTTACCCTCCCTATCCCACCCCTCCAGGTGGTCACAAAGCACCGAGCTGATCTCCCTGTGCTATGTGGCTGCTTCCCACTAGCTATCTATTTTACGTTTGGTAGTGTATATATGTCCATGCCACTCTCTCACTTTGTCCCAGCTTACCCTTCCCCCTCCCCATATCCTCAAGTCCATTCTCTCATAGGTCTGTGTCTTTATTCCCGTCTTGCCCCTAGGTTCTTCATGTTTTTTTTCCCTTAGATTCCATATATATGTGTTAGCATATGATATTTGTTTTTCTCTTTCTGACTTACTTAACCCTGTATGACAGACTCTAGGTCCATCCACCTTATGACAAATAACTCAATTTCATTTCTTTTTATGGCTGAGTAATATTCCATTGTATATATGTGCCACATCTTCTTTTTCCATTCATCTGATGATGGACACTTAGGTTGCTTCCATGTCCTGGCTATTGTAAATACAGCTGCAATGAACATTGTGGTACATGACTCTTTCTGAATTATGGTTTTCTCAGGGTATATGCCCAGTAGTGGGATTGCTGGGTTGTATGGTAGTTCTATTTTTAGTTTTCTAAGGAACCTCCATACTGTTCTCCATAGTGGCTGTATCAATTTACATTCCCACCAGCAGTGCAAGAGTGTTCCCTTTTCTCCACACCCTCTCCAGCATTTATTGTTTGTAGATTTTTTGATGATGGCCATTCTGACTGGTGTGAGATGATATCTCATTGTAGTTTTGATTTGCATTTCTCTAATGATTAGTGATGTTGAGCATTCTTCCATGTATTTGTTGGCAATCTGTATATCTTCTTTGGAGAAATGTCTGTTTAGGTCTTCTGCCCATTTTTGGACTGGGTTGTTTGTTTTTTTGATATTGAGCTGCATAAGCTTCTTGTAAATTTTGGAGATTAATCCTTTGTCAGTTGCTTCATTTGCAAATATTTTCTCCCATTCTGAGGGTCGTCTTTTTGTCTTGTTTATGGTTTCCTTTGCTGTGCAAAAGCTTTGAAGTTTCATTAGGTCCCATTTGTTTATTTTTGTTTTTATTGTTGATTCTTCCAATCCAAAAACATGGTATATCTCTCCATCTATTTGTATCATCTTTGATTTCTTTCATCAGTGTCTTATAATTTTCTGCATACAGGTCTTTTGTCTCCTTAGGTAGGTTTATTCCTAGATATTTTATTATTTTTGTTGCAGTGGTAAATGGGAGTGTTTTCTTAATTTCACTTTCAGATTTTTCATCATTAGTGTGTAGGAATGCAAGGATTTCTGTGCATTAATTTTGTATCCTGAAACTTTACCAAATTCATTGATTAGCTCTAGTAGTTTTCTGGTAGCATCTTTAGGATTCTCTATGTATAGTATCATGTCATCTGCAAACACTGACAGCTTTATTTCTTCTTTTCTGATTTGGATTCTTTTTTTTTTCTTTTTCTTCTCTGATTGGTGTGGCTAACAATTCCAAAACTATGTTGAATAATAGTGGTGAGAGTGGACAACCTTGTCTTGTTCCTGATCTTAGTGGAAATGGTTTCAGTTTTTCACCATTTGTTTTTATTTCTTTGCTCTTGCTGTTCCTTCCACCTAGAATGCAGGGTAGTTTAATGGAAAGAGCACTTGTAACCCAGGGAGAATAGTAGGTTTTACTTACATGCCAGCTTTGACTTAGTAGTGGTTACGTGGATTACTTGTAAAATACTCTGAGGCTTAATATGGTTTCAGTGAGAAGTCATCTAGTTTTGTCTCCCATGGGCCCTGAAGGGAGAAGTAGAGACATCCTTGTATTTTGCCACAATAAAGAAGAAGTCATAGTCATTTATAAGAATCACAATGTTTTCATAATATAAATATACAGCTTACAGTGAAAGTTAAATTTTCTTAATACTGAGGGCTAAAGAAAAGAATTTTCCATGGCTGTTCACTTTATTTCATTTTATAGCATTCTTCTGATTTCTTTACATACTCGAATTCATTTATTCCTCATTTATATACAGCATTATTATAATACAGCATTTTCTGAGGTGGATACTATTATTGTCCTCATCTCCTTTTTACAGATGAGGAAGCAAAGGCAACGGGAAGTCAAGTAACTTGCATGAGATCATGCAATTAGTAAATGTGAGTGCCTGGATTTGAAAACTGGTCAGTCTAGTTCCAAAGTCTACACTTTTGGCCACTATACTAAATATGACTCTTGGTCCTTGGGTTACTTTTTAAGTAAATCTAATTTAATTAAACAATAAGGTAATGATGCAATTTGAATAAATTCAATTCCATACTTTTAGACAATTCTACAAAGGCCCAAATCACTTTTCGAATATGTATCTCTCTGAACATTGGTTTAATCCAGTAATAAAATTGAGAGTATCTTGAGCAATGGATTCAAACCACTGCTTGCAGAAGCCTAGGGTTGCACAGACTTTCTTCTGGGGTCTGAGGGCTGGGAAATGGTGGGTGTAAAAGTGGCTCTGAGCCTCCACTCTCATTTCAACCAGGGTAGCCTTATTTTATCTATTTAAAAATTGGGATTCTAAATAAGATTTGTTTTGAAGAAAGATCTTTGCCTTAAAAAGTGAAAAATCACTAATCAAAGGAAATAAATGGTCAGCATATTTTGGGGGGCAACTCTTATTCAATATTATTTCTGGTCAGTGAGCTGCCAATGTGAATTTGGCAGCAGCATTTGCAAAATTATACTTCTGGGAAGAACCTGGAGTGCAAATAATGTTGCAGCTATGGTCAGATACACACTCATTAATGGTCAATGGCACAAAGGGCAACAGTAATATTCTGTAACAAAAGCATTCAACCTAAACTCACATAATAGTCACTAGGATATTCCTGTACTCAATGGCTCATTTCTTGAATTTTAGCGATTTATATGTTGAAGCAAAGCATTAGGTCTCCTTGTAAACTTCCCCCTCATTTCGCCTCCCCACTGCCCCAGTATCCTTGTCTTTGTTGTTAGTCAAGAGTGCATGTTTAAGATCTCTTAACTCATGCATAATAGAAAAAAATACATATCTGGCCTCAATGGATTTTGTAGTATTTTGAGTGTTCAATTTTTAAATTTTATTTATTTATTTATTATTTATTTTTTTGATGTGGCCCATTTTTAAAGTCTTTATTGAATTTGTTGCAATACTGCTTCTGTTTTATGTTTTGGTTTTTTGGCCATGATGTATGTAGGATCTTAGCTCCCTGACCAGGGATCAAACCCACACCCCCTGCATTGGAAGGCAAAGCCCTAACCACTGGACCACCAGGGAAGTCCCTTGACTGTTCAAATTTCTTTAAAAATCCTGCTTTTTAATAGTAAGCCATGCCCAGATTATCCTGAGATTGGGAAAATTTACTACTTTCCATTAAGTTAAGACATGTGTCAAATGTCCAACAGTAATCAGCATCAAGGCTGCAAAGAACAAAGAGCTTTATTTGGGGTCTCAAGGATTGCAGTTCAGGAGGCACAGATTTGGTAGAACCAAAAGAGTGTTCCAGGAAAGAGAAAGAGTCAGGGGCTTACAAAGGCAAAAGCCACAAGGTTGTTAAAACTGTCTGGCAGGAATTATGATCGACTATGACCCAAGAAAGGAAATATTATCTTTAAGGGATAAGCTGTCATGAGTTATTTTAGGGTAAGGGTCCAATAAGTATTTTGAGTTTCTGGAACATAGAGAAGATGTTCTGGATGCCTGTGTTGACAATAAGAGGTCAAAGTTCAGATTTCATCTAGGCTGAGGCATACATTAAGTCACACTTCCTCAATGGCCTCCCAGCTCTATTTTAGAGAGCTCTATTAGCAATACCAACACCATCTTGATTTTCCTTTTACACAACTCTGGTTTGGAATAGAGGGAAAACTGAAAAGGAGAAGATAAGCAACACTTGGAAGAATGCTCCTTGGATTTACTTCTCAGAATACAGTGAGGGCCCTAAACATGCCCTGTTCTTCTCCAGAATCCACTTGTGAAAATGCAAGTATTGGGTCACCCAGGGTCCTAGATTAGACTTTCAGAAGTATGCTTCCAAAATATCATCTGTCTTCAAGAAAGGTACAGTTCTACTAGCAACCAGTTTTTCTGTATTATAGGAAGCAGGACTGTGGTGCTAATTATTCAAAACTTTGAGTGGGTAGCTTATTTGTCCTTGGGATGCATTGCATTCCTGACCTGTAGAGGATTTCCTTTCCCATTTATGATTTGCTTTACTTTTTAAAAATTTATTATTTTTTGCTGCATTGGGTCTTCGTTGCTGCACGTGGGCTTTCTCTAGTTGCGGCGAGTAGGGGCTACTCTTCCTTGTGACGTGTGGGCTTCTCATTGCAGTGGCTCCTCTTGTTGTGGAGCATGGGCTCTAGGTGTGCGGGTTTCAGTAGTTGTGGCACGCGAGCTATGATTTGCTTTAGGTGAGTGGCATTTAAAAGGACTTTACACTCACCAGCTGGGGATAGGCAGAGTGGGTTTGAGAGAATGCTAATAGCAGGAGAAAGTCCTCTTGATATTAACATTCCATGTGGAAAATCTACCAAATAGTAATCCACATAGGGGATAATTGAGAGTTAGTTTTACAAGCAAAACTCATTACTCTAGTTGATTTGTGATTTAGTTCTGCTGTGACTCTGATCTCCATGGCATACCGAGTCAATACCTTTATCTCTAAGAGTGAATTAATAAGATACTGATAGAGCAGGAGAAGGGAAATCCTCAATCCTCAACACTGGCACTGCCAACAAAGCCGTGGATACCTGCAGACTTAATTTAAATGAAGTAAGATTTCAATTCCAGCTGAAACAAGTTGTAGAATTCAAAAGCTGTAGAATTTAAATGGCTACTTTTTTCATTTAAAGTTACCTTTTTAAAAGCACTCTTGAAAGAAAATCTTCCTATGGAAGGCAAAATCCTGATCTGAAACAAGGTTGTATTGAGTGAATATTCAAACAGAGCACCTTCCAGTGGAGTTTTATAAATGCATTTGTGTTGGGTTTCTTGCAACTTCGGTTTGAAGGTAATGAATTTTAGAGAAGTTGGACCAGTAGTCAAATGGAAAATTATTCTGGCTCTTTCCATAGTGGTTTTGGGTGTATGATGGTGATTCATGGCCATGACTTAGCTAATGAAGTGGAATCTTTAGTTTTTCAGAGCAACACTGCCTCCTTGTGTAATGAGAATTACCTTCTAGTCCATTAATCTATATAATTAAAAAAATGTATTTCCATTTGAATTTAGATGTTTAAACAACCCAAACCAGATAGGGTGCCTCACTGAAGAAAATCTCTTTGTACCCACATTTGATAATTTCCATTGATAAGACCAACTGTCTTGTTTCCAGGGACTGTTTGCCCAATTTGATATTATCTATATTTTTTGCTCTTACTCCTAATCCCTCTCATTATGACTTTAAACTGGTAGAAAGCAATAGAGAGAGTAGATGAAATACAAAGCAATATTTTTGCTACTCATTACATTATCTTTGGAAGTTTTTATTGGAAAGAAGATAGAAACCTTTGGATAAGTGAAACAATCCACTAATTAGAAGATTCAAATTATACAGGTATTCTAACTTTATCAAAAGCAGTTGATCCAAAGTAGTAAAGCCTGATGCATTTAAGTTATATATTTTCTCACCTTTTCCTACTTATTCTTGGTTCAGGGGATTGGTGCTATTTGGCTCCATGCAATTCATTCAACAAATATCTATGTGCATCTGTTAGGTACCAGGCTCTCTTTTAGATGCTGGAGATTCTGTGGAGAATAAAACAGAAAAATCCTGCCCTCATAGAACTTATCTTCCATTGGGGGAACAGATAAGAAAGATACTAAAGTAAAATATATAGTTGACCCTTGAACCACATGGGTTTGGGCTGCATGGATCCACTTTTATTCGGATTTTTTTCAGTAGTGAGTACTATCATACTACAGGATCCGTGGTTGGTTGAATCTGTGGATACAGAGGAATTATGTGTTACACACTGATTTTTGACCGCACAGAGGGTTGGCGTCCCTAACCCGCTCATTTTTCAAGGGCCAACAATCTTTTATTTTAGATGGTGATAAGTGCTAAGGAGAAAAAATAAAACAGAGAAAGGGGGTAGTGAAGGTCCAGAGTGAGAAGTGACCTTCAGTGTTAGCTAGGGCGACAGGGAAGGCCTTACTGAGGAAGTGATATTAGAATGAAGTGAGGAGAAGAGCAGAAAGAGCAAACCACACCATGAGGATATTTGGGAGAAGACTGTTCTATGCACAGGTAACAGCAAGTGCAAAGGTCCTGAGAAAGGAATGTGTGCCTGGCTTATCTGAGTGACAACAAGAAGGCCAGCATGGCTGGAGCTGAGTGAATAAGCAGTAGAGTCATAGAAGATGAGACCAGACAGAATCTTATAGCCTTTGTAAGGGTTTGGGGTTTTAGGCCATTATGGGGTTTTGAGCAGAGGAGTGAGATATTTTGACTTATTTTTTAATAGAATAGAATGAAAACAGGTAAGAGTGAAAGTAGAGTGGAAGGTTAGAAGACTGGATTTTGATTTTGTAATCATTCCATCATTTATTCTGGAACATGCATACCTTCATGAACCAATAATTCGTTAGTAATATACAGGATACTTCTCATGATCAAGGGTTTGTTATTAATAACAAGTTACCATATAATAAAGTTGAATACTGAGTAGGGAATAATTTTTAGAATTCTCAACAGTAATCAACAAGGAGATTTTTGTTTAAACAAGCAAATGATTAGATTTGGGAATAGACATGCAAATATGATTCTAATTAATATTCTCTGTGTTTGTAGAAACCTACCCCATTTAATAAAATTGTGCCTTATGTAGAAAGAAACTTAGGGCACTTAGGAATAGTTCATCTTCTAAAAGAGCAACCCTTTCCTGAACGTGTTAATCTAGTCTAAAAATTTCAGCTACGAAGATCTTTTGACGAGAAACGGAATAAAAACTTGCTCTCTTTTCTTTTGTATACAGGCACTCAGCCATCACACCAATTCTACTTCCCAGCAGTCTTTGTTTACATTGCAACTGTTTCTTTTTTCCCAGAATTACTTTAAATGCACTGCATCACCATTGTACTCAATTCACTTTTTAAAAAATTAATGTTTGGAAAACTTTAACATTATTACCCGAAAGCTAGTCCCTGAAAGCAAACCATGGTTTCTGTATACACTGTTAGTAAGGGCTTAACACATTTTTAGATTTGCAGAGATCCCTTATATAAACGCTTCCACTCAGGAATCATTAATTTGAGCAATAAAGTCTTTAATAGTGTTGATGATGTTCAGCTAACACTGATGTGGCAACTCTCAAGGACACACCTCATGCCCCCTAAAAGACTCTATCAGTGGTCTGAGGTAAGAAAAGCCTTCAATGATCCCATGACTTAATACAAAAATCTTTCATTATTTGTTCATTTGACATATATTTACTGGACACCTACTATGTGCAAGTTGATGTGGGAGGATACAGATATTCAAGAGTCAAAAGAAATAGCCTTGTAAATGTATGCATTATCTTCAACTTATAGTTTCCTACTAAGAACAACTTTACCCTGTCCTTAGGCATTACTATTCATAAACTGAAAATGAATCTTAATCACATAAAACATACAAATACAGAACGTTACATATTCTGTATTGACCCTGGATTTGAGAATCACTGTCTTTTCTCCTCAGGCTTAGAATAGAGAAGGATCTATTGTCCCTTATCCTTCCACTTCCCACCCATGCCCAAAGTTCTTAAACATTTATTTCATCTTGTCTGATCACAGTTGCCAATTCCCTCTGATTAGCCAAGCTTATTTGACACAAACCCAGTATTCAAGCCTTTGAGGAATTTCCCTGTCAATTCTAGGATGGATTACCACCTCTGTTCCCTCAATTATGTTTCCCTGGATACCAGAAAAAAATTCAAGCTCTTTGCCTAAGCTGTGTTTAGGGCCAGTCTTGCTAAAGCATGGAATTTACTAGGTGCTCATAGCCTTGTTCAAGACCCTTCTCTACTGCAGGCCTTCAGGGGCCCTGTGATGTCCCGAAGGCTCTTGGTGGCCCCTCAGGATCATTTGATAGGTCTCCTTCCTCCCCAGAGCAATCTGAACCTCTCCTAGCTGCCTTTCCTTCTTCAATCTTTTGTCTAGAATTTTATAGGATAAACTTTTAAGCAAACAAGTCCTCGTGGATCTCCTCAAACCACAGTAAATCACAGCATTCCACCTTTGGGGTAGCTGCTCTGTAGATTTATAACCGTAGCATATTTTCAGAACTAGAAAGAAACTTAGCACTTTCTGGTTTTGTTTGTTTGTTTGTTTTTTAATAATCATGATCTTTGCTTAAAAGAAACCTTATTTGGAAATCCAGCATATAAAACAAGTAAGAGTAGAACTGCGCTAGATGGAGGAGTAATGGGTTCCCACATCTACCAGCTTCTCACTCTCCACATCCCCAGAGCACCCCAGAGACACCGTAGAAACACTCTCCCACAGAGACCCCTGAAAACCGCCTGATTTGCTAGATGAGGATTGCCCAAGAGCTTCATTTTGTATACTCCCTCCTGCCTCTTGGAGGTCTGATCTCTATTCTCATAAACTTGAAGCTGTTATTTACCTGTCCCCAACCTGCTTGGAGGGTGAGGTGCCAGCCCCCTGGCAGTCACAGTCTTAACAACACTTCGCCATGGTGGGGAGTGTCATGAGGCTGTACTTGATGGATGAGGGTCCTGGAAACTATTCCAAGAGCCTGCATACAAGTGCTAAGTTTTCTCTTATTACAACATTACACTCTTTAAAATATTTAGCAAGAATAGAGACGTGAAAATATTCTCCTTTCCAGTGACTGTGATGAGAAAGTACTTCCCCGTGAGTTTGCAAAGACACAAAACATTTCTCATTCTCACTTCAGCTTTTGACCAGCAAAATCCAGCTGAATTTCCATTCATATCAATAGTCTCTGTCCCTGGAGGAATCTAAGCCCATTTTCATTACTTTAATGGAAGTGGAGGGAGGACTAACACGAGGCTGATAGTGGTGATCATATTTTGGAAAAGTCCATGTTTGAGAACACATTGTTTTATTTACTTGATCTACAGGACAATTTGGGACAGATAGAAGATAATCAGGAAGCTTGACGTAGGCAACTTAATTTCGTTTAGGCTTCTGATTTAGAAATAAAACCCCATGTTTAGTGCTGAGGGAAGAGGAGGGGAGCAAATAGAAGGCCCCTTTCTTTTTTATTGCTGGTAATTAGATTTTGCCATCATATCAGACCACACCCTTCTGGGGAGGCAATGGGGTATAGAGGAAAGTTCAGGAGATTTCATGTCCTTCATTTTTTTTTTTTTTTTTGCCATTGATCTATGCTCCCCCCCTTCTTTATTTCTTCTCTCTCTTTCTAATTTATTTATTTTATTTATTTTTGGCTGTGTTGGGTCTTTGTTGCTGCGCATGGCCAGTGGGGGCTACTCTTCGTTGCGGTGTGCGGTGGCTTCTTTTGTTGTGGAGCACGGGCTCTAGGCGCGTGGGCTCAGTAGTTGTGGCTCACGGTCTCTAGAGCACGGGCTTAGTTGCTCTGCGGCATGTGGGATCTTCCCGGACCAGGGATCGAACCCGTGTCCCCTGCATTGGCAGGTGGATTCTTAACCGCTGCACCACCAGGGAAGTCCCTCTTTCTTCTCTTGACAATACTTTTAGGCTCCTAAAATGTGCTTGGTGTTGTCAGCTCCTGGGGTCACAACACTAAATTACACAGTACGGTGTGTAAGGCCTGGGGAGGATTCCCATTCCATCTTTGCCATTTACTAACTGAGCGATCTTTGTCAAATCACTTAAAGTCTCTGAGCTTCAGTTTCATCTTTTGTGAAATGGGAGTAATAGTAGCTCTTCACAGAGTAGCAACAACCAAATAATTATATGAGATAACATGTGCAAATTACCTCCCCAGAGTGCCTGGCACAGACTAGGGGCTTCAAAAAATGGAAGCCCATTATAGATTCCCATCTTTATAGTCATTATAACCTGATATTTAGGTTCATCTTCCCACATTCTATGAGGAATTCTCTGAGGGTTTTGACGTCTGGCTCTAAATTTCATTCTGCCTCAGTCAGCAATTCATAGGCCAACAATGGCATCCCAGAGATGCTGAATTCTCAAAGACCCATCCATACTCCAGCTTCTGTCCTTCAACCTCTCTCCAAGTTCACTGTCCCACTAAATGGGATTTTCAGTTCCTTTGACATCTCTGGTCTCTGGATCTCATCTCAGCTTCCCAAACTGTCAGCCTTCCGCACTCCACCCCATCCTTTCTCTCCGCCAGCTTCATTTCCTTTCATGTTCCTCCTGCACACCACAGCCAAACATTCACTGCCACAGTCTCACCAGGACATTACTCACTGCATTGGCCGTGGCAATCTATCACTCTTAATCAGCCCAATTACTTGTTTTTTTTCTTCTCATACCTTTGGTTTACCCGTTGCTGCTGGTGAAAAGCATTCAACCATGCCACCACTCATCTCCTTCAGTTTATATTTCCAGTCTTACTGTCCTCTCAATACTGCCCAGGGATTCTTTTGCAAACCTTTGGTTGGTTTGACTTTCCTTTCCTCCTACAGAACTACTCCAGCATAAAACCTTTACTGTTCTCCTTAAACCCTCATTTCAATGCTGTCCTCCTGAAAACACCACCCCCATCACCAGCCGAAAGTCATTTGTACTTCCTTTCTTAACTGTCCAGCTGTCCAAGAAGAACATGTATTTTTACTCTTTTCTAAGACTCAGCATGTGCTCTTGATTCTTTCCCCTCCCAACTTCTCTTGAGCCTGTCTGAACCAATCACTTCTTCTCTCATCTGTCTCTCCCTCTTCATTAGTTCTTCCTCATTAACCTTCAAACATGTTCAAGTCAGCCCGTCTTAGGAAAGTTTCTCCTGCCTCACTCTCTCCTCTGGGCACCACCCTGTTTCTCTCTTCTACTTCAATGCCAGATTTCTCAATAGTGTTGTTTATCCTCATCACTTTTACTTTTTTATCTATCATTTAAACTGTCACTAAAATTGAGTTTGGCCTTCACCACTATACTCCCTTGGGGTCACCAGGGATCTTCTAAATAGCAAAGCCAATGGTTTCTTTATCATCCTTCTTGACTTCTCTTTGGTTTTTGACACTGTTGACTTCTTCTTGAAATTTTCTCCTACTTTGGTCAATCTGATAATAATTTCTTTTAGTTTTCCTTCAAAATATTAGAGGATTCTGTCTCAGTTTCCACTAATGGTTCCTTTTCTGACCATTCTTTAAATTTTGGTGATGTTCCCCAAGTTTCCATTTTCAGCCCTCTTCTCTTCATTTTCTTTATTTTCTCTTTGGATGATCTCACCCATACCTATGATTTTAACTCTGATATGTAGGCTGGTGATTTTTAAATCTGTGATTCCATTTCTAAATCCCTCTCCTAAACTCTACTCTTTGTGATAATAGCTAAGTGGATAAGTTGTAGGCCCTTCAAATTCAGTGGAGCTTACCTGCCCCTCCTTAATCTGATCACCCCATCCCTACCACTTCTCAGTTTTAATGTTAGATGCTTTCAGTAATTTCCATGGTGAAATAAACTAAGATCTTTGTAGAATTCTCTTTCTGTCTCCCTCTCCACCATTACAAGTAACTAGTGATTAGCAAAAGTTACTAGTTAATATTATAAGCAATTTCCTACTCCGGGACTTTTCAAAAATTCAAATTGCACCCAGAATTTAAATTATCAAGGCGGGAAAAGTCAATCACCAGGTTCACCTGAGTTGAAGAAACAAAACAAAGAAATGGCCCTAAGAAGTGAGAAACCTGGCACTTAGTCAGGATTTGCCTTATGTCTCGTCATGTGCAGCAGGAAAGGAAATTTCCAGTGTCGTTTAAATAAGTTTCTAATATCCTTGGAATACAATTTTGCAGGTAATGTCTAAAGCTATTTACTAGCTACGTCCAATTGCCTTATTTTTTGTTTTGTTTTAAAATGAAAGAACAAAAACTAACCTGGGCATGTCGGTCAGCAGGGGGAGCACTACTGCTTTGCTCTGGGAAGCTTTTCACCAAGGCAACGACTATCTTTAATATAGATCACATCCTAGCAACGAGGAGGAAAAAAACAATGATATGATAGATAAATTTGCTCCCTTGTGGTTGCAATTTTTAAAAATAGCTTTTTCTGCCTTTGTAATTCAATAGTGTTTGCTTAGGAAAGTGTCATCTGCTGTCTTTTCATCTTCTCTGTCCTGCCTTTCAGTCACATTCTAATTAGAGAGAGATGTGTTTATTTAATCCAGGAGACAGGGTTTAAAATGGGTCGTGGAGGCTAGTGTAACAGCACCTAGTGAGTATTTAGGCTGTGTCTATGTGACACAGAAACAAAGACACTGACGCTCATTTTATTTAAACTGGTCAATACAGTGAAAGAAATCGGTCAAACCAGATTTCTGTCTAAAAATGACCTTTTGTTTAAGCAAATTGATTCAAGGATATTGAAATGGGGACATAGTGTCCTTCTCAGACTCAGCTGGAGTGAAGCCTATCAAGAAAGCGTGGCAGCGTTGTGAAAAAAGAGTCAGGAGACCAGGCTCTCATCTGGATTCTGCTCTGTGATCGTGGACAAAACATTTAAATTAACTCTTTGTACCATGATTTCTTCTTTTATTAACTTCACACACTTTATGAAGAGGAAATGACACAATATATTTGAAAATACCTTGAAAGATCAGGAAATATCTACGTAGTAATTTACACAGAGATCTAGTTTGACACATATATACCTGTATGCACATAGGCTATAGGTGCATACATAGTGCATATATACCCTATGTGCATATAAGTATGTATGTGTTTATATATATACATATATAGCTAAATAGATATATCTGTATAAGATATATATGTATATATATGAAATGTATATATACACAAGTAAATATATGTGTATAGATTTGTGTATATATGTGTATACATAAATACGAAATCTATACACATAGGAGGTAAAGAGGTAAGGACAATTCTTTCTGAAAGTATTGTACTGTTTATAATAATTATTCCACTCACTCAGAATAATAATAGCTTACAGGTAGAAATAATAAAGAATCCAGGACTCTGTAGATAATCATTTGCTTCCTAAAATTCTTATTTGGTGAGGAGAAGTTTGTATGTCTTATGCACATTTTATAAGGAAAAAATTAGAGATGATGCTTTAACTAAAGCTTACAATATACACCCACCCTTATCTGATAATATACGTGATTAGACACTTTGCCAGTTAACTTTTTCCTTGTCTCATTTGTACCCTGAATAGAAGCATGGCATCAAAATATTTTTGTAAGCATTTTGAGAGAAATAAATGATTTAAAAATATACATGATTCCTAATAAAGAGAAATCTAGTTCAGTATGATGAAAAGTGTGCACCTTATTCACTTAGTTTCTTTTTTTTTAATATAAATGTATTTATTTATTTATATTTTTGGCTGCATTGGGTGTTCGTTGCTGCGCCGGCTTTCTCTAGTTGTGGCGAGAGGGGCTACTCTTTGTTGTGGTGCGTGGGCTTCTCATTGCGGTGGCTTCTCTTGTTGCAGAACATGGGCTTTAGGCACGCAGGCTTCAGCAGTTGTGGTGCACAGGCTCAGTAGTTGTGGCTCGTGGGCTCTAGAGCACAGGCTCAGTAGTTGTGGCGCACAGGCTTAGTTGCCCCGCGGCATGTGGGATTTTCCCGGATCAGGGCTCGAACCTGTGTCCCCTGCATTGGCAGGCAGATTCTTAACCACTGCGCCACCAGGGAAGTCCTTCACTTAGTTTCTAAAATGGCTGATTTGTTTTTCAATAAATCTTTCTCTTTTTCCAAATGACAAAAAATAATTTAATATGTGACATTAGAATTGTTGCTTTTTAAAGTAGTGTATTTTAGAGAAACAAATGGAATAGCTTTCATTTTTACCAATATATTCCTCCATTTTAAATTCAGTTGGATCTAATTTGATCTGTGACTAGTTAACTCAGTGGTTCAAAGTGAGGTGCTAATGAAGTCAAAGTAATAAATTTAATTCCTATGTGGTTTAGGTTTATGCATTACTGTGGTCACAGACACACACATCCCTAATCCTAACTAGTCATTCATGCTACAAATAATTATTGCCCTCCAGAACTGAGGCCAGACAATGAGATGTCATCTATATAAGGCAAAACTATCTTCATCAATAAGAGGTAACCAACTAAAGTCCTTTACCCTACTTCTAAGTGTTTTCAGTGTCATTTTGGGACAGTTCATTCACAATTATATTTCATATTTATGTAGTGCTTAGGAAAGGTTATAGGCTGAAGAATTCCAGGTATTTTACTTGAACCCTTTAGGAAAACTGATATCATCTCAGACAAAAAGCTGAAATGCAGTGAAAAATATCCTGGACTGGGAACCGGACATACTGTATTTGAATCCCAACTCTTCCATTTACCACTTTTGAGCACTTAGACAAGTCACTTAGCATTTTCCAGCCTCAATTTTCTCATGGAAGAAGGGAGAGAAATACCTATCTCCCAGTTTATTGAAGGGATTAAATAAGATAATATATGTAAAGTACTAAGCATAAGACTTGGCACAGAGTAAGTACTTGGTAAATAGTAGCCATCTTTATCCACCTCATCATTATTATAGCTCCTATCAAAGAGATATTGTAAGAATTAAATGAATTCTTTCTTGAACTGAAAATATTTTATATACCATTAAGCATTAAATTCATGTAAAATCTATCTCACTAGAAGGAAATGATGCTAAGAAAAGTTAAATGATTTCTTTGTTCATGAATTAAAAGTTCATTTGGCAAGTTATTGTGTACTATGCACAAAATACTTGGATAGGGGTCAAAAAGTCTCATATGAGACTTTCTCTTCTGGGTAAGATATAGTACGCCATGGCAGGCCAACACTCCTCCCAGTACAACAACTAGGGTAATCTGGATAAATGACAAAAAATATATTTTAAAGGCATCAAGTTGCTATGGAAGCAATAAGGATTAGATGAACTAAAATTTCAGAGAGAGTAGAGTCCTTTCTAAAGTGAGTTGACTCTGTGTGATATTTGTTCCCAAAGGTGTTTGCTGATTCTGAGTGTGGGATGAGAGGTTTGTTTAGGCAGAGAACCTGTGCTGGGGCAAAGAAAAAGCAGTAAAGTTCTTAGCAAGTATAATAGGATGATGGGACAAATAGTAAGGAGAAGACTCAAACACATGGCATATTTCCCCCATAACATATTTGCTGAATTCTGGTACTGCACAGGAGGCTACAGAGCTAGGGCAAAAGCTTCAAAAGGCAGAGTGAAATCTACCTCCCTTAGTCTTGAAATGCTTAGGAAACAAAGGCCCTCTGAGGAAGACTTTGCCTCCAGTATCTCCTCAAGACATTTACCAGACATTTAAGCTGTGCAGGACAGAAGTCTGATGAGCTGGGCTGGAATTTCTGAAGGGCAGAGCTGGATCTCTTGTAGTCTATCAGGGCTGAGGAGTTGAAGATCCTTAGGTTTACAATCACAAGCCCAGGAGAGCCATATGCTAGGTTGGCATATCAGAGGTAGAGCAAGTCTTAGTAAAACTACAATTCAGGCTCAATGCACCTCAATTTCTCAATATAATGAAAGTGACCAACTCCTTACTCTCTCTGCCTAACAGAGGAAAGGTGAGGCCCTCTTTGGTAGAAGGTAACATTTGGAATCTTCATGATATTTTTATGCCTAATGTCTGGTATATAATATAAAATTAGTGGACATTTGATAAGGCAATGAAATGTGACTAATAATCAAGAGAAAATGCAGATAATAGAAGTAGGCCCATTGATGATCTAGATATCAAAATCAGCAGTCAAGAACTATAAAATAATTAAGAGCATAAAGAGGAGGCCAACAAAGGCACCAACAATTTCAATACAGAGTAACAATCACTTATGATTGATCTATGGTTTGTGGGGGAATGTCCTCACTCAAGAGAAATTATCCTATTTCTCTCCATTTCATGGAGGGTGCTGGTAAGATAAAGGGAAGAATGATCTTTGGACTGTACAACAGGACCAGGGCCTCATGACCTGAATTGTGAGTGAGAATAAATCCAGATCACCAAATACAAAATTCCAAAGAAGATCCAAGGAGTACAAGCAAAAAGTTCAGGAATCAGTAACTGACGTGTGAAGGTGAGGACTGAAGACTTACCCTGTCCAACAAAGCAGCACACAGGAGGCAGGCTGGAGGGCATATATTTGAGAGATATTAAGGAAGCAGAATCAAGAAGAGATGGTGGTTGTTTGGATGAGTGAGTGAAGGAAAGGGAAGAATCTATGGTGTCTCCAAAGTTGGGTTATTGATGAGTGGTTCCTAGACAGGGAAAAACCAAGGAGGAAGAGGTCTGAAGAACAAGACTTGAATATGGGACATTTTAAGTACCATCCAGGTGGAGACATTCACTCACATTGGTTTACAGACTCACATGCACATAAATAAACACAAGTAAGAACTTTGTCAGAAATATAGATATAGGTGTCATCAAAGAAATAGTGGAGAATGTTTCAAATGAGTTGATAGCCAGAGATAGAACCCTAAGAAATATTGACATTTGAGGGTTCAGATGGGAAAGGTAAACTTCAAAAGGGACCTGGGTAGGACAGAGGTAGCAAGAAAATAAAGCAAAAAGTATCACAGGAGCCTGGAGGAAAGCATGGCTTAAGAAATGGGGTACAGTCAACTGTGCAAATGCAAATATGAAAAAAATAAGATTAAAACTTAAAAAAAAGAAAGCATTGGAAAATAGCAAGGAATTTCTTGGAGAAGTGGCCACAAGATTCAGGGCTATTCCTAAAAGTTTGATTATGAAGGAAAGGAAAGGCATACATAGGTCAGTGCTGGGAGAGGGTGGGGTACTGTAGGACCTAGGCAGGTTTTTTGGTTTGTTTTGTTTTCAAGCTGGGAGAGACTTGAACATGCTTATATGCTGAAGGCAAAGATCTAGTAGAGAGCAAGGGGCTGAAAATGTGGGAGAAGGTAAATAATGGCGTCAGTTCCCGGAAGAAATAGGAAGATATGGAATTTGGTTTAAAAATAGGTATATAATGTCTATATGTATATACTTATATATCAATAAGACTATATAGGTAAAAATCAATTCTCTGGATGGGATTTTTAATATAATGATATGGAATATATTTTATATATGGAATATATAAAATGTATATAATATTTTAAGTGGAGGTGCTATTAGCAGCCAACATGATATAACCCAAACTTAAATGCCACCTTTAAAACTTTATTTTGGAGAGTGATTTTCCAAAATGCTTTACTTTGCCTTCTTAAACAAAATGTTCTGAACATAATTTGACCTTTGCTTGATGACTCGCTCTGAACATCAATCATTGTCCAATGCAATAATACTGCCGTGCCCTCAGGAACATTTGAGGTCCTCAGGGCTCTTAGCCCAATGCTAAATGGCTCCAGACAGCTGTGCATTTACAGTTCTTCTGTCTTCTCACCCTGTCATTTGTCACTTCTCTGCTGTTTTCAGTGTGTCCTGACTCACTGAGGGCTTCTCATATGTTGCCCTCACTATGTACATACCTGCTGAGTGAGGGCCCGAGAGTGGCTCCGGCCATCCTCAGAGAGCAGACACAGACGTGGGGACAGCTTGTTCAGCCACTCGGGTGCCTTTATGTGGAGTCCTGGCCCAAAGGGACTCGGGCCTTCCTGCCTCCAGGTCTCCAGAGGAAGCTTCAGTTGGGAGCTGAGGGCGCTGCAAGTCTGACTTCTTGGATAGAGACACAACTGGCAAGCCCTCCAGCTGGGCCCAGCCTGTCCTTGGTCACCAGGCACTCTTCCTTCTCCTGGAGGTGTGTACACCTGAGTCATCAGGAGGCTCTGATTAAACCCTCATTTGCATATGGTACTGCTGTAAATGAGTCACAAAACCTGACCAGTGTTTTGTTTTTCTGTCAGTGAGGTCAAATTATTTTGGCCCTGGTAAAAGTGGCTGGATTTTAATAGCTTCCTTTCCTATTCTTTAGGAAACATCTACTCCAGAGACAGATTACCCGATAGTTAGAATCTTTGTCTAATATCCCTGGTAGGAGATATACCTCTCTCTCTCTTTGACTGAGTAGGCCCTCTACACACACAGGTATCCACAAAAGCAGAGGCAGAAACCAGGTGGTAACTGCTGCTCCTTCCCTGCAGTCGGGCCTGTACACTGACATCCATATTAACTGCCTGGATGGTTTTGACTAATTCTTCCGGTTCCTTCCCCATTCCTAAGGTCTTGCATAGATAAGAGGGAGTTGGCCCCTGGGGGATCAGAGTTATGTAGGAAACCAGAACGTTACTGCAAAATATACCACTTTGGCAGGAGGATTATTTTAAGCCAAAGGCACTTGAAAAAACAGCAAGTAGCACTTGAAAAAACAGCAAGTACAAGAAGGGTGCTCTGACCTCCCCTTTTCTTCCTAAAAGCAGGAGATAAAGCTTCCATGTGAAAGATGTCCTCCCTCTACCAGGAGGAAAGAAACATTCTTATCACCCGAAGTGGGGAGTTGAGGCTGAGAGAATTCTGTACAAACAGACCTTGAAGTGGGGAGTTGAGGCTGAGAGAATTCTGTACAAACAGACCATGTTAAAATGACTCTTTTCTTTCTTAACCTCCCCACATTTTTGAGTTACTTTTCTACAGTTGCCTCTGGCTGTTCAACCTCGTGTAAAAGCATTTAGGTTTCACCACTTCTTCGGGTCTTCATTTCCTTATGAAGACCCCCATGTCACGTAAAACTTATATTAAATAAAACTTGTATGATTTTCTCCTGTTAAATCCGTCTTATGTCAGTTTAATTCTTAGACGTGGCTGGAAACTCTAACAGGGTAAAGTTTTGCTTCCCTTACAGTTACTTCTGGAAAACTATAGCTTTGCCTCTGGAAGAAGTGGTCAGAATTTTCTGTTGTCCTCTCCTTTAGAATGTCTAGTAAATCTCTAGAAGCAGAGGGTTGTGTAGCTGTACATCAGGCATCAACATACAGGTGGACTCACATTTTCAGAGGCAGATGTGATGTAGTCAGTGGTATTCGCAGGGGCTGTCAATGGGTTTCTCAGCAGTCACTCGCCATGACATTACCAATGGCAAATGTCGCTATCCAGCACTTATATAGCACCTATTAGGTGCGCAATGACTATTGAATCGTCAATAATGAGATCCTGGAGGCTGTAAAAGTCAAAATAGCTTCCTGCTTCTCTTGCTCCAAAGCAATTTTTTCCCCTTTGGTGTTATGTAATAAGATTTGTGAGAGCAGTTTGTTACGGTGGTAAAATCTACTTCCAAATAAGAGAATAAAAAATTGAAATTGATAAAAAACAGTTACATTTGATCAAAAAGACACCTTTTTGTGTAAACCAATAGACGTGTGTATTCATAGATACATAGAAAAATCATTTGAAAAAACGTACATAAGAATATTAACAGTAGTTTTGTATGGGTAATGGTGGAAGTACTTTGAAAAGTATTAATTGGCTTTATAGAGGTATAATTTGCATATGAAAAAATATACCCATGTTGAGTATACAGTTCGATGTATTCTGACAATGTATACGCATGTGTAATCACTATCACCGCAAAAAGTTTATGCATGTCCCTTTTAATCACTTCTACCTCCCCCACCCTCCAGGCCCAGGCCACCACTGATCTGCTTTCTTTGCAGAAGGACTTTGAATTTTCTTCCTTTTGCTTATCTGTATAATATCCTTCAGTGAACATCTATCTTTTTTTAATAAAGAAAAAAAAAGCTATTTTAAAATTTAAAAACAATTTAGAAACTATGTTAAAAAACAGGAAAGAAATGCAAAAAATTAATCTATGAGATAAAGTTATTTCCAAATTGATTTTTATATTTCTCCCACATAACATATGCACCAAAGGGTAGGATTTTCGTTGTCCTTCTTTGCCCCCTGACTCTAAAGGACTTCCCGCATCCACACACCCACCCACAGTCCAGTCATTTAGCTGACCCAGAGTCACTCAGCCCAACCCTGCCCCACCCCTTTCATGATTCAGTAACCTCTAGGGGTTATAACAAACTTCTCACCCAAAATGGTAAAAAGGGAGATAGCTCCTTTTTCAGAAGGTTGTAGATATATGACATTGATATAATTTATTGCATGGGACAATCATTTAAATTACTTATTTTCCTTCAATTCTCTTTGAAATACCTCCCAACCATAGAATGATAATTAAACATAGCGGAAGCTTAACACACTCTAGGTATGTCAAAAAGATTGCCTTCCATGGATAGCTCTACTGCCAAACCACTGGAAACATTGTGAGACTACAGGAAATGAAGAAACAGTGGTGAATGAAATAGACAGGATCTTGGGATTAGGTAAGGATGCTCCAGACCTAGGAAGCTGGTGGCTTCTCTACCTACAAAGGTTATGAAGAAGATCCAAGATTAGGTATCGGGTACACAAAGTACTTCCATTAAAACCAAAAAAAATGATCAAATATTTATTGACTACCTGCCTGCCTAGTATCCAGATACAAAATCCTCCTTTGTACCATGTATACTTCAAGTGATACAGCCTAGTAACCTTGATCAGAACAAATGATTTTATTTAGCTAACATTGCCCTAAGCGGGAAGGGATACAGTAAACACTGATGCTTATCTTGTATAAGAACTTTACATATATTATTTTTCTTAATTTTCTCCATTTCACAGATGAGGAAATCAAGGCTTTGAAGGCTTAAATGAATTGTTTGAGGCTGCATGGAAAGCAGCAGAACTGAAATTTAAACCTCCAAAGCCCTGCTCTCATGAAGGGACTCATGCCTGTTTGCTCTGCAAATAATGACAGCAGCGCCCTTTAGTCTACTTATTAGTCTTGTATTGAAAGCATTTGCAAAGAATTCTCATGGATGTTTGTAAGGCTTATGCCTGCACCATCCTCTTCTCTGAGAATATTTCTTATATTCATTTCATTGTGATTCCTCAAGTGTGAGATAAAGTAAAAAATGACTGGCTTTTATTTATTTGTCTATTTGTTATTGAGAAAACACTATCACCATGGAGAAAGGGAACAATTCAAATAAATGGCATGCTCAGTTCCTTTACTTTATTTACACCAATCTGTTAGACTGATTTCTTCACAGGATTGAGTAGTTATTAGAATGTGGTATAGACAGAACAATTGTTTTTCCTTCAACCTCTGAATTAATAAGATTAATTAATATAGTAGATCTTTATTTTTGTTCTGATAGTTTTAAATGGAAGGTGGGGAAATTTTTTATTCGCTAAGCACTAAGTGTTTTACAAAGATTATCTTATTTCTATTATTAACATTCTTGTTTTTCAGTTTAGAAAGTGGCTTAGAAAGGTTAAATAATTTGTTGAAGGTCATACAGCTGGTGATTGCTCAAGATCAACAGAGCCAGGTTTCAAATGCAGGCTGTGTGATTCCAGAGCTGTTACACTGTACTGTGCCTCTTCCCAAATTCAGCTGAGCTCTCATAGGATGGCAGACTGGATTCATTCACGTAGCACGAATACATTTGACATTTCCTTCAAAGAGCATTGCAAAAAAAATGTGGGGGGGGGGGAAAACAACAAAAATTCAAGCAATATTAGAAATAAATGAGTCAAATGGAAACAGAAGAAAAGAGGGGCCTGTTAACAAGGGAGAGGGAGTAAAATGGGGTTAGGGACAATGGGCATCTTGATCTCTAACCAGCACTGCCTAAGGCAAGGAGTTGTCTCGATGCTTTAAAGGCTATTAGGCAGAAAGTTACATGGCATGAGCCAATGCCTATAGAGTAATGAGTTATTTTAATTGTTTGGCTGGTGTGTGGCTTCTTCTTTTGTAAAGAGAAGTGTCAGAAAGGGTGGGAAGAATGAGACTAAAGGGATGGTCTTTTAAAGTGATTAATTGGAAAGGACTATATTCATTTGAATGTATAAGTACTGGCAAGATGGATGAGAAATCATTTTAATCCCTTTATGGTGCTGCCTCACAGAGGCCTGTTAACATAAAGTTATAACAACTGGTCTGAATAGAGCATGGTTCTAATAAGGTCACAGTCATATAATAATGTGTCATATAATAACAGTCATATAATAAGTCATAGGGACTGTCTACAGTAGAGGACATCTTTTTCACCTGACCATGCTCACCCAGCCACCTGCAGGATGCTGGTGACAACGGATTCTGAGCTAGAGAATATGTGCAAATTCATTGCCATTGTTACACAAAGACTTCTAGATATCTTGCAAATGTTCAGTAATAGAATCTTTTTATGGTACAAAAGCAAATATTTATTGAGCATCTACTATATTTTGTGTTCCCATTATGGAAATAACTACAGTTATTGTTAATATCGGCATGAAATCCTAATAGCTTTTTTAAAATTTAATTTTATTTATTTTTTTATACAGCAGGTTCTTATTAGTCATCCATTTTATTTTATACCCATCAGTATATACATGTCAAGCCCAATCGCCCAATTCATCACACCCCCACCCCCACCCCCCACCGCTTTCCCCCCTTGGTGTCCATATTTTTTTGTCTACTACTGTGTCTCAATTTCTGCTCTGCAAACCAGTTCATCTGTACCATTTTCTAGGTTCCACATATGTGCGTTAATATGATATTTGTTTTTCTCTTTCTGACTTACTTCACTCTGTATGACAGTCTCTAGATGCAACCACATCTCTACAAATGACCCAATTTCGTTTCTTTTTATGGCTGAGTAATATTCCATTGTATATATGTACCACATCTTCTTTATCCATTCGTCTGTCGATGGGCATTTAGGTTGCTTCCATGACCTGGTTATTGTAAATAGTGCTGCAATGAACATTAGGATGCATGTGTCTTTTTGAATTATGGTTTTCTATGGGTATACGCCCAGTAGTGGGATTGCTGGGTCATATGGTAATTCTATTTTTAGTTTTTTAAGGAACTTCCATACTGTTCTCCATAGTGGTTGTATCAATTTACATTCCCACCAACAGTGCAAGAGGGTTCCCTTTTCGCCACACCCTCTCCAGCATTTGTTGTTTGTAAATTTTCTGATGATACCCATTCCAACTGGTGTGAGGTGATAACACATTGTCGTTTTGATTTCCATTTCTCTAATAATTAGTGATGTTGAACAGCTTTTCATGTGCCTCTTGGCCATCTGTATGTCTTCTTTGGAGAAATGTCTATTTAGATCTTTGGCCCATTTTTGGATTGGGTTGTTTGTTTTTTTTAATATTGAGCTGCATGAGCTGTTTATATATTTTGGAAATTAATCTTTTGTCTGTTGATTTGTTTGCAAATATTTTCTCCCATTCGGAGGGTTATCTTTTCATCTTGCTTATGGTTTCCTTTGCTGTGCAAAAGCTTTAAGTTTCATTAGGTTCCATTTGTTTATTTTTGTTTTTATTTCCATTACTCTAGGAGATGGATCAAAAAATATTTTGCTGTGATTTATGTCAAAGAGTGTTCTTCCTGTGTTCTCCTCTAAGAGATTTATAGTGCCCAGTCTTACATTTAGGTCTCTAATCCATTTTGAGTTTATTTTTGTGGATGGTGTCAGGGAGTGTTCTAATTTCAATCTTTTACATTCCAGTTTTCCCAGCACCACTTATTGAAGAGACTGTCTTTTCTCCATTATATATCCTTGCCTCCTTTGGCATAGATTAGTTGACCACAGGTGTGTGGGTTTTTCTCTGGGCTTTCTATCTTGTTCTGTTGATCTATATTTCAGTTTTTATGCCAGTACCATATTGTCTTGATTACTGTAGCTTTGTAGTATAGTCTGAAGTCAGGGAGTCTGATGCCTGCAGTGCCATTTTTTTCCCCTCAAGACTGCTTTGGCTATTTGGGGTCTTTTGTGTCTCCATACAAATTTTAAGATTTTTTGTTCTAGTTCTGTAAAAAATGCCATTGGTGATTTGATAGGGGTTGCATTGACTCTGTAGATTGCTTTGGGTAGTATAGTCATTTTCACAATATTGATTCTTCCAATCCAAGAACATGGTATATCTCTCCATCAGTTGGTATCATCTTTAATTTCTTTCATCAGTGTCTTATAGTTTTCTGCATACAGGACTTTTGTCTCCTTAGGTATGTTTATTACTATGTATTTTATTCTTTTTTTGCAATGGTAAATGGGAGTGTTTCCTTAATTTCTCTTTCAGTTATTTCATCATTAGTGTATAGGAATGCAAGAGATTTCTGTGCATTAATTTTGTATCCTGCTACATTACTAAATTCATTGATTAGCTCTAGTAGTTTTCTGGTGGCATCTTTAGGATTCTCTATGTATAGTATCATGTCATCTACAAACAGTGACAGTTTTACTTCTTCTTTTCCAATTTGTATTCCTTTTATTTCTTTTTCTTCTCTGATTGCCGTGGCTAGGACTTCCAAAGCTTTGTTGAATAATAGTGGTGAGAGTAGACATCCTTGTCTTGTTCCTGATCTTAGAGGAAATGCTTTCAGTTTTTCACTATTGAGAATGATGTTTGCTGTGGGTTTGTCGTATATGGCCTATATTATGTTGAGGGAGGATCCCTCTATGCCCACTTTCTGGAGAGTTTTTATCATAAATGGGTGTTGAATTTTGTCAAAAGCTTTTTCTGTATCTATTGAGATGATCATATAGTTTTTATTCTTCAATTTGTTAATATGGTGTATCACATTGATTGATTTTCGTATTTTGAAGAATCCTTGCATCCCTGGGGTAAATCCCACTTGATCATGGTGTATGATCCTTTTAATGTGTTGTTGGATTCTGTTTGTTAGTATTTCGTTGAGGATTTTTGCATCTATATTCATCAGTGATATTGGTCTGTAATTTTCTTTTTTTGTAGTATCTTTGTCTGGTTTTGGTATCAGGGTGATGGTGGCCTCATAGAATGAGTTCGGGAGTGTTCCTTCCTCTGCAGTTTTTTGGAAGAGTTTGGGAAGGATAGGTGTTAGCTCTTCTCTAAATGTTTGATAGAATTCACCTGTGAAGCCATCTGGTCCTGGACTTTTGTTTGTTGGAAGATTTTTAATCACAATTTCAATTTCATTACTTGTGATTGGTCTGTTCATATTTTCTGTTTCTTCCTGACTCAGTCTTGGAATGTTATACCTTTCTAAGAATTTTTCCATTTCTTCCAGGTTGTCCATTTTTTGGCATAGAGCTGCTTGTAGTAGTCTTTTAGGATGCTTTGTATTTCTGCAGTGTCTTTTGTAACTTCTCCTTTTTCATTTCTAGTTTTATTGAATTGAGTCCTCTCCCTCTTTTTCTTGATGAGTCTGGCTAATGGTTTATCAATTTTGTTTGTCCTCTCAAACAACCAGCTTTTAGTTTTATTTGTCTGTGCTATTGTCTTCTTTGTTTCTGTTTCATTTATTTCTGCTCTGATTTTTGTGATTTCTTTCCTTGTACTAACTTTGGGTTTTGTTTGTTCTTTTTTCCCTAGTCCCTTTAGGTGTAAGGTTAGATTGTTTATTTGAGATTTTTCTTGTTTCCTGAGGTAGGCTTCTATAGCTATAAACTTCCCTCTTAGAACTGCTTTTGCTGCATCCCATAGGTTTTGGATCATCGTGTTTTCATTGTCATTTGCCTCTAGATATTTTTTTATTTCCTCTTTGTTTTCTTCAATGATGTCTTGGTTATTTAGTAATGTATTGTTTAGCCTCCATGTGTTTGTGTTTTTTACGGTTTTTTCCCGTAATTGATTTCTAATCTCATAGCATTGTGGTCAGAAAATAATGCTTGATATGATTTCAATTTTTTCAAATTTACTGAGGCTTGGTTTGTGACCCAAGATATGATCTATCCTGGAGAATGTTCTGTGTGCACTTGAGAAGAAAGTATAATCTGCTGTTTTTGGTTGGAATGTCCTATAAATATCAATTAAATCTATATGGTCTATTGTGTCATTTAAAGCTTGTGTTTCCTTATTAATTTTCTATTTGGATGATCTGTCTGTTGGTGTAAGTGAGGTGTTAAAATTCCCCGCTATTATTGTGTTACTGTCGATTTCCTCTTTTATACGTGTTAGCAGTTGCCTTATGTATTGATGTGCTTCTATGTTGGGTGCATACATATTTATAATTGTTATATCTTCTTCTTGGATTGATCCTTTGATCATTATATAATGTCCTTCTTTGTCTCTTGTAATAGTCTTTATTTTGAAGTCTATTTTGTGTGATATGAGTATTGCTACTCCAGCTTTCTTTTGCTTTCCAGTGGCATGGAATATCTTTATCCATCCCTTCACTTTCAGTTTGTATGTGTCTCTAGGTCTGAAGTGGGTCTCTTGTAGACAGCATATATATGGGTCTTGTTTTTGTATCCATTCAGCAAGCCTGTGTCTTTTGGTTGGAGCATTTATTCCATTCACGTTTAAGGTAATTACCGATATGTATGCTCCTATTACCATTTTCTTAATTGTTTTATGTTTGTTTTTGTAGGTCCTTTTCTTCTCTTGTGTTTCCCACTTAGAGAAGTTCCTTTAGCATTTGTTGTAGAGCTGATTTGGTGGTGCTGAATTCATTTAGCTTTTGCTTGTCTGTAAAGATTTTGATTTCTCCATTGAATCTGAATGAGATCCTTGCCGGGTAGAGTAATGTTGGTTGTAGGTTCTTCCCTTTCATCCCTTTAAATATGTCATACAACTCCCTTCTGGCTTGTAGAGTTTCTGCTGAAAAATCAGCTGTTAACCTTATGGGAGTTTCCCTGTATGTTATCAGTCACTCTTCCCTTACTGCTTTCAATAATATTTCTTTGTCTTTAATTTTGGCTATTTTCATTATGATGTGTCTTGGCGTGTTTCTCCTTGGGTTTTTCCTGTATGGGACTCTCTGCACTTCCTGTACTTGGGTGGCTATTTCCTTTCCCATGTTAGCGAAGGTTTTGACTATAATCTCTTCAAATACTTTCTTGGGTCCTTTCTCTCTCTCTTCTCCTTCTGGGACCCCTACAATGCAAATGTTGTTGCGTTTAATGTTGTCCCAGAGGTCTCTTAGGCTGTCTTCATTCTTTTTTCTTTATTCTGTTCCATGACTGTGAATTCCACCATTCTGTCTTCCAGGTCACTTATCAGTTCTTCTGCCTCAGTTATTCTGCTATTGGTTCCTTCCACTGTATTTTTCATTTCAGTTATTGTATTGTTCATCTCTGTTTGTTTGTTCTTTAATTCTTCTAGGTCTTTGTTGAACATTTCTTGCATCTTCTCAATCTTTGCCTCCATTCTTTTCCTGAGGTCCTGGATCATCTTCACTATCATTATTCTGAATTCTTTTTCTGGAAGGTTGCCTATCTCCACTTTTAGTTGTTTTTCTGGGGCTTTATCTTGTTCCTTCATCTGGTACATAGCCCTCTGCATTTTCATTTGTCTATTTTTTTTAAGTCTCTCATATTTATCTTTTCCTGTTTCACTTGTTACTATCTTAGTTCAGGACTTCATATCTCACATCAGAATTATTGTCAGAGCCTCCTAAAATGGCATAGAATAGAAAAGAATAGGTTGTTTTATAGTTTAAGGGATATAATTTAGTTTAAATCAGTTACAAGGCTTAGATTCTACCAGAGATTACCTTCTCTTAAATCATTGCCTTTATTGTGGTGTTCATCTATCTTCTCAGGATACTCAGGGATTTCCTATTGAGTTCAATTCATAGTTTGGCTTTAAAGTTCAACCATGCATTGTGGCCCTATTTTACCTGTTGTCTCATTTTTCTCAAGTTCCCAAAGCACATCCTCTCCTTTGGATGAGCATAACTTCTTAACAGTTGTCTCCTCCTCATATGGTACTTAGGTCTGCCTCTGAGACTTTGCTCATGCTATTTCTTTCTCCTCAAACATCTTTTCTCCCATTCCAACTGTCTAAATTCCACCTATCTCTACATCTTCAATGAAGCCTTCTTGGCTGTTCCAGTCTTCATTTGTCATCTCTCTCTGAACCAATAGTGAAATTATAATGCCTCCCATAAATTAGTGTTTAATTATAGAACTTCAGGATTGAAAATGACTTTAAGGTCATCCAGTTATACTTCTCAGTCTATGTGCGAATCTCCCCTACTACAGCTTTCCCAATGAGTTTTGCTCTTCACTCAAACACATATCTTGGCAGATCTTGCCAACTTTACATTCATTCATTCATACATTCAACTAATATTCACCGAGCATTCAATGTTCCAGGAATTGCACAGGGACTGGGGATTCGACAGTGAACAGGATGGAAAAATCCATGTACCATCATGAAGATAATATCATATAGTGATAAATACTAAAATAAAATAGAGTGTTGCATTGGAAAGTGCTGGAGATGCTAACTTAGATTGTGTGATCAGAAAAGGCCTCTCATAAGAAATTACCTTAATGCTGAGGCCCTTAATGCCAAGAGGCCAACCATGTACACATCTGGGAGAAAAGTTTTTCAGTCAGCAGGACTAGCAGTTGCATGACTTTGAGGTGGCGTTGGTGAGTTTGAGGAATAAGAAGAACAGCAGTAGATGAAGTGTAATGAGTGGGTGGGAGAGCTGTGGGACAGTGGCCGGAAAGGAAGTCCGTGGTAGATCCTGTAGAGCTCATTAGCTATGGCAAAATATTTAGACAACATGGTTTGTACTTAATTTGAGCTGAATGTGGTTCACTCTATTTTCTATTCCTTTATCCTACCTCAGCCTCTAGATGTCATATAGAGCAAGTGTAGAACTTCCTCCACAGAATAGTCTTTTATATTTTTGAAGTTATGTATCCTGTCCCCAGTAAACCTTTTTGGGGATAGACATTTCCATTTCTTTCTACTGTTCCCTCTTCTATCACAGAAGCCATATTTATTCTGGCCAATTTCTTCTATGCATCCTTCACTCTTTCTATATTCCTCGTAAAAATGATACCTGGGCCACTAACATAGGATAGAGTATGCCTATTTCCTTACTCTTTATAATGTGCTATCCATACATCTCAATATTATAGTATCTTCTTTTTTCTTTCTTTTTATAGCCAATCACACTGTTTAGTCATATTGAGTTTTCTGCCAAAACCTCTGAATCATTTTCTACATCATCTGCTGTTAAATTATATTTTTCTTCAACCTGTACCTCTGTCATGGTCATTGTGGTTTTTGTTTTTTGTGTGTGGTACGCGGGCCTCTCACTGTTGTGGCCTCTCCTGTTGTGGAGCACAGGCTCAGCGGGCTCAGGACGCGCAGGCTCAGCGGCCATGGCTCACAAGGCCAGCTGCTCCGCGGCATGTGGGATCTTCCTGGACCGGGGCACGAACCCATGTCCCCTGCATCGGCAGGTGGACTCCCAACCACTGCGCCACCAGGGAAGCCCTCATTGTGGGTTTTTGTTGTTCGATTTTGGATTCAAGGGAAGAGACTTACATTTATCTTTATCATGTTTAGTATTATTTAATCTATCACACCAGCCTTTCAAGATTCCTTGGAAATAAATTTCATCATTTGCTGGATCTGCTATTTTTTTACCTGTTTGTCATATACAAATTTAATAAACATATTTTGTGGTTACTCATCAAAGTCATCTAAAAATATTTATGGAATAGGGCTAAGGACAGAACTCAAGTATAAGATCTTTAAGGGCAGAGACTGTCTGTCTTGTTCATTGTTGTTCCTTTTGCTCATCACAGTGTCTAGTACAGACTGTGTTTGATGGATTAAATTGGAAAAAATGCTCATGCTCTTTGGTATGACATCAAGAACCTCCTTTCAAATTGACACAAATCAACCTTGACTACTCTTTGAATAACGTATAAATTCATTGGACTATATTTACATTCACCCAATGTTATCATCGTGACCACAGGATATCAAGAGAGACCTTTGTTTTGTTGCTGCTCAAGGATTCCCTACCTACTACAATTTCTTGATCCACCAGTCTTGTAACTCTTGTCTAAATGGAAATGAGGTAGTCAGAGATGCCTGTCTTGTAGAGAGCCTGGTTCAGGCTGACAACTGCAGATTGTCTAGTTGATCATTTTCTAAGTGCTTACAATATGGCCCTTTAAAGATCCACTACAGGATCATTCTGGGGATTACATTTCAGACCACACCTTGCATTCAGTTTTGGAAAGTAAGATGTTATTTTTCTGTCTTCCATGTTTCCTCAAAGATCTCTGATCTTTCAATAGTTTTCGCTATCATTCTTTGGGCCTGGAAACATGAACTCATTGTAGGGAGCCGCGTGTGCTCTTAAAATTGCTTTGCAGAAGTCTTGATTTAGTTATCCCTGACCATTTTTTCCCTACCTTCTCAGTTTGAATACCACTCATCTTTACTGAAAAGACAGAGATAAAAGAGACAAAGTTTTTTTTTTGGCATTCACAAACTACTATTTTTTCCAATGTAATCCTGATCAAATATAACTATAAAACATTTTTTGTTAACCTTAACATTTTTTGCAACAAGTAGCCTTTGCTGTTTCATGTAATTCTGTATACAGATTGGTGCCATTCTTTTATTCTTCTTTGTTCATTGGCCTTTTTCTTTTCTTTTCTTTTTTTATAAATTTATTTATTTTTGGCTGTGTTGGGTTTTCATTGCTGTGCGGGCTTTCTCTAGTTGCGGTGAGCGGAGGCTACTCTTCATTGCAGTGCGCAGGCTTCTCACTGCAGTGGCTTCTCTTGTTGTGGAGCACAGGCTCTAGGCACGTGGGATTCAGTAGTTGTGACACGTGGGCTTCAGTAGTTGTGGCTCGCGGGCTCTAGAGCACAGGCTCAGTAGTTGTGGTGCACGGACTTAGTTGCTCCGCGGCATGTGGGATCTTCCCGGTCCATGTATTGAACTTGTGTCCCCTGCATTGGCAGGCGGACTCTCAACCACTGCACCACCAGGGAAGTCCCTGGCCTTTTTCTTTTATGCTTTGTATGCAACTGTTATATATAAGCTCATGAGAAAACTGACTGTGTAATTACATTGCTTTTTCCCTTTCTTCTTCATAGAGAAATCACATAGTCAGAATTTCACTTTTGATAACTTCTTAACCTCTTGAGCTATATTCCCTTTAAGAATCTTCTGCCATGGAATCATATTTTCTTCTGTACCTCGATCTCAGACTTTCTAACCTTGGAGTATATTCAACTTTTCTTTCCCTGATGAAAAGAAAATGAAAACTTTCCCAGGGATGCTTTTCTCCTGGGACACCATTACTTTCATTTCACCAGCAAACTCCTCCTTTCTGGCAAGTCTTAGGTTCAGAGTTGAAATTCCTCTAGACATTTCGTCTACTTTTTGGGAGATGTAATTGTCTGTGTATTAAGCCGAAAGTTAATCAAGAATTATTTTAGCTGGATGAGACCCTTAATAAATGTCTGAATATTTGAAGCTACACCATAACTCTTTCTTATTCCATCCCATCAAGTACTTTCTATTGCTTCCTGTGAAAGCCTATTTACCATACCATGCTACAATATCAAATTTCTCTCCTTTATAACCCATATTCTGTGTTAGTATATAAAACACCTGAGATTATGAGACTGTGAGACTTGTTTAGGACACATTTCTCTATTATTTTTGTTGAAATGATTTGGCACCACACTCACACTGTCATGCTTTTTTCTACATAATTTAGATAAGAATTGTTTGCTTGCAAGAATTAGTACCTATTCAGACTAACCTAAACTAATAATAGGGGAGTTAATGACAGAATGTAAGGGTATGTCATAGGATATGTGACTATGGAGAATAGCTGGCTCCACAAGGAACTCAGCTGACATCTGGACACTTAGGAATTGATACCGCTCTCTGCCTCTTTGATTTTGAGGTTCATTTGCACCATTCTCCAGCTTCTGCAGCCCAGCATTCTCTGCTTCAGTGTGTACAAGGCAGAAAATGGTGAAGCTATCTCCAGTGGACATGACCCTCCAGATCAAGTGTCCAACCCCCCCAAACTCTGTCTTGGTACCCCTACTGTAAACTCTCTATATCTAATTGCCTTGGAATGGCCTTTGACTTATGTTCTTTGGTATCACAAACTCACTCAGTCCTGCCATTTGGAGCTAGGGAAGAAAGGGTCACTTGATACCACAAACTGGGGAAAATAGGTTTTCTAGGAGGGAGCGTGAAGGCACAGCAGAAAAATGGCTTGGAGTTTCCATGTTAGAACTGCCATCCTCCACTCTAATTATTATTGCCATAGGTTTATTTCTGTTTCTAATTTCTTTTCTTCACAATTACATTAAGTAGTTTATAGACAAACACAGTCTTACACTTCTTTGAAAGATACATTCCCATCTTAGACATGGTTCTTTAATTTCAGTGTTTTAAATCATGGTTTAGGACTTAAATTTCTTCTATTGATATCACCCATATTTTCCTCTTTCTCCCAAAGAGAATCAATTAAAATGTCCCCTATATTCTCAAATATTTCAGTTTCCTTCCAAGGATGTTATTACCCTAAAGATATGTCCCCATTGTCTTTACGGGAGTCAGAATGACTGGGTAGCAATGCTGGGCATATGCTTGAGAAAGATAGCAATACTAGCTGTCCTTTGGTTTATTGTAGCTGCCTCTAAGCTCCACCACAGGGAACTACCAACACCAAGGTACATTCCTTCATCCCAGGGTCAGTATTTGATATTCTCGAACTACCAGGACTGTTCAATTATGGCATTTTTTTCCATCCTCAAGGGAGGTCTAGCCACTTCCTCTCTCTCCTTCAATGGGAAACACATCTTTACATGCATTTCCAGCAGACCAGTATCTTCTTTTCCTTTCTCTGTCACATTCCTATACTCTTTATTCTATGGATTCTGATTTTAATTCTCTTCTCCTTCAGATTGTTCTGTTGAGCTTGGGATGAAACAACTTTTCTAGAAGGTCTTGGTTTATCAATACTTTTGGGAGTAAGCTCATACCTATTGTGTATGTTTAGTTCAATAGAATTTCTTCACGTTGTCTTTCTCTTTTTCCTTCCCATTCATTCCTCATTATACTATTGGATCAAGTTTTTGTTACCGAGCCCAAGCTCACTCTTCTGGCTGCACAACAGGCCAATAAATCAGGAGACAAATTGTTGGGGCAAGGAAGAACGACTTTAATTGGAAATCTAGCAGACCGAAAAGATGGCAGACTAACATCTCAAAAAAAGAACCCCATCTTGTCCCAGTCTAAATTCTGGCTCCTTTTATGCAGAGTAGGGGGAGGGGCCCACTGTGTTACCAATGGCTTAGCAGGACCACTAACGGTTGCTCATTGACAGTTGCTCACTTTGGGGAGGGGCCCACTTTGGTACCGATGGCTGAATGGGGCTGCTATAGCTCATGCCTGCCCCATCCCTATTACAATTCCCCACTGTCAATGTCCATTCCACAGTCTAGTGGGAAAAGGGATGATGATCTCTCTGGCTACTTCCCACTGAACAGGGGCAATGAGGGTGTGATCGTGAAATGGAATTGATCAGTTTTGAGTCGGGAATGTTGCTTAAAATTTTTAGTAAGCAATACAATTCTCTTTCTTTACCTACAACTATTTGAGCCTAATGAAATTCCTTCTACAATGAAATTTTAATTTCAATACTTATTATTTTTGAAGAGCAGCCTTAACCCTTCTAAAGGTTCACAAACCCATTGCTCTCTAGGCCTCTCAGGCCTCTAGTCATTTTTTGATGACAGTGGGTCTACGTTAACCCAAGTGTGATGAATCCATGGCTTTACTCCAGCTAACTTGACAGATGAATGCGTGGTGAGTAATACCACACGTGGTCCTGTCCACCTTGCACTCAACTGGTGCTCAGGCCCTTGTTCTCTTCAGATTTTAAGGAGGACTCGGTCTCTAGGCCAGAAAGGATGTAAGGCTACCTCAGCTGGATAGGCAGACCTGCTGGAAGCAAACTCATGAACAGAGGTTAGTATTGTGCCCAGAGTTTTAACGTAATTGGCAACTGCTGGATCTTTCAGAGCATTTATAGATTCTCCCGCTAGGGCAGACACCTGGAGTGGCCTACCATACAATATTTCAAAGAGGCTTAATTTAAGCCTGCTTCTGGGAGCCACTCTGATCCATAGCAGGGCAACTGGCAAGGCCTTATCCCAAGTAAAATTAGTCTCTTGACATATTTTAGGAATGCTCCTTTGAAATGTATAATTCATGTTCTCAGTTTTTCCTATTGATTGTGGTCTCCACGATGAATGTAGCTTCCAATTAATTTGCAGTGCTTTAGACACTTGTTGGGTTATGCTAGAGACAAAAGCAGGCCCGTTATCACTTTGAAGGGAGTTAGGCATTCCAAATTGGGGGGATAATTTTCTTAAGGAGGACTTTTACCACTTTGGAGGCTTTTTCTGTTCTGGTAGGATATGCCTCCACCCATCCTGAAAAAGTGTCCACACATACTAGCAGATATCTGAAATTTCCTGTGGCTCGAAGCATTTGAATAAAGTCTGTTTGCCGGTCCTCGGAGGGGCAGGTTCCTCTGTGTTGGGTCCCCGTCTGGGGAGTTCTGAGAGCAGTCTTTGGGTTATTTTCAGCACAAATCATACAATTTTGCATGTTTTGCTGGATGGTCCTTTGTAGGTTAGGTCCCATTATGTATTTCTGAATCCATTGTAGGGTGGCATCGCTCCCATAATGGGTACTATTATGAGTGTGCTGCAGCACAGTGTCCAAAAGGGCCTCAGGAATCAAAACAATTCTTTGTGCACTACATTTCCAGCCAGGTGAGGTGTGATCAAGAGTGAATCCCCACTCTTTGGCCCTCTCCTTGTCCTTCTCTGAATACACTATCTGGTATTTTGACAAGCTGACCTGTGATAGAAGTGACCCTTTCATGGCTTGACAATCCCCTTCCTTTGCTGCTTTCTTTGCAGCTTGGTCAGCTAACTGGTTGCCTTTCATTATATGAGTTTCACCCTTTTGGTGGCCTGGGTGGTGCATTATGGCCACTTGTGAGGGCTTATGGACTGTTTCTAAGAGTGACAGGATTTCAGAAGCATGTTTTATGTCTTTATTGTTCAAAGTGAAGCACCCCCTTTCTTTCCAGATTGCCCCGTGAGCATGCACCATGGAGAGTGCATAGCAAGAGTCTGTGAATATATTTACTTGCCTGCCTTCAGTGAGAAGTAGGGCTCTTGTCAGATCAATGATTTCTGCCTTCTGAGCTGAGCTCCCTGGGGGCAGGGCTTTTGCTTCAACAATCTTTTTAAGGGTTACCACCGCATACCCAACGTACCACTTACCTTGGTCCGTGAAGCTGCTTCCGTCGGTGAACAGTTCCATGTTCTGGCTCAGCCAAGGGTTGTTAAGCCTGGTCTGCTAGAGTACACGACCTCAATGACCCATAGGCAGTCCTGCTCTGGGAATTGTGCAGCATCAACTGGGAGCAGTGCAGCAGGATTTAGGGCTGAAGTGACCTGAGGTCCTACATTGAGATTGTCTAAGAGAATGGCTTGGTACTTTCCCATTCTCCCAGAAGTCAGCCAATTGCCCCCTTTTTGTTCCAGTAAAGAAAGGACATGGTGAGGGACATACACAGTGGTGGGTTGCCCCAGGGTAAACTGCTCAGCTTCCTGAAGTATGTCACAAGTAGCTCCTACAGCTCGAAGGCAAGGAGGCCATCCCTTAACAGTCTGTTCTAGTTGTTTCGAGAATTCCCCAGAGTTTGAATTAACACCCAGAGATTTATGCCTTGTCTCTCATGGACATAAAATTTGAAAGGTTTCTTTAAGTCTGGTAGTCCCAAAGCCGGGGCTGGGACTAACTTTGTTTTTATTATTTCAAAGGCTGTTTGGCACTTTGTAGTCCAAGTAAGGGGCTCAAAATCATGCCTCTTTTTTTTTTTTAATTAATTAATTTATTTTTATATTTATTTTTGGCTGTGTTGGGTCTTCGTTTCTGTGCGAGGGCTTTCTCTAGTTGCGGCAAGTGGGGGCCACTCTTCATCGTGGTGCACGGGCCTCTCACTGTCGCGGCCTCTCTTGTTGCGGAGCACAGGCTCCAGACGCGCAGGCTCAGTAGTTGTGGCTCACAGGCCTAATTGCTCCACGGCATGTGGAATCTTCCCAGACCAGGGCTCGAACCCGTGTCCCCTGCATTGGCAGGCGGACTCTCAACCACTGCGCCACCAGGGAAGCCCTCATGCCTCTTTAAAGCTTCATAGGAGGGCTTTACTATGAGCCCATAGTTCGGGATCCAAATCTGACAGAATCCTGCCATTCCCAGAAATCCCCTCAGTAGTCTGCGAGTCTTGGGCGTTCTCAAGCCTGCCATTGCCCGTTTTCTATCAGGCAAAAGACCCCGCTGTCCTTGGGAAAGGACAAAACCCAAATATGTGACTTGTTGCTTACATACTTGGGCCTTTTACTGGGAGAACTTATATCCACAAATGGGCAAATAATTCAGGGTTCTTATGGTATTTTGTAGACACTTATCATATGTAGGACTTGTTATGAGCAAATCGTCCACATATTGGAGTAAGAGTCCTTCATCCAATATTAAGTTTCTAAGGTCCCTAGCCAACATTTCCCCAGACAAAGTAGGGGAATTCTTAAATCCTTGAGGCAGGACTGTCCAACAATACTGTTGGACTACCTGTGCTTCTGGGTCCTTCCATTCAAAAGCAAACAGCTGCTGTGATTCTTCTGCAGTAGGAATGCAGAAAAAAGCATCCTTCAAGTCCAAAACTGAGAATCAGCTGTATTCTCCCAGAATAGTTGTAAGCAGAGTATATGGATTAGGTGCCACAGGGTACAAATCTTGGACTATTTCATTAACAGCCCTCAGGTCTTGGACAAAGCAATACTCTGCTGAGTTTGGCTTTTTGACCGGGAGGATAGGGGAATTATATGGGAACCTGCAAGGTATAATCACTCCTGTTTTAAATAACTTTTCGAGAATTGGCTGTATTCCCTTTTGGGCCTCTTGCCTTAGAGGGTATTGTTTTAGATTAGGTGTCCCAACATCCCTTTTTAAAAAATTAATTAATTAATTAATTTGGCTGCATTGGGTCTTAGTTGCGTCATGCAGGATCTTCATTGCGGCACGTGGGCTCTCTAGTTGTGGCTTGTGGGCTCAGTAGCTGCGGCACGCAGGCTTAGTTGCCCCGCGGCATGTGGGATCTTAGTTCCCTGACCAGGAATTGAACCCGTGTCCCCTGCTTAACCACTGGACCACCAGGGAAGTCCCCCAACATGCTTTTTTAATGGGATTTGTATTGGCCATGTGTTTTTGGCCTTCTCTGGGGTGCCATCAACCCACACTTCTGGCCTTACCTTTTCATAGACCTTGGAGGTTGGGGGAGAGCTCTGTCTCCTTTTCTGGGGCGTCCATGAGTGCCATATGTAGGCTTATAGCATGCTCTGGTGGGAACCTGATGTCAAGCTGTCCTGGCATAAAAGTTACTTGAACATTTAATTTACAAAGGAGGTCTCGGCCAAAAAGAGGGATTGGACATGCTGGCATAGATAAGAAACTGTGTTTCAGGGTGAGGTCCCCTAGTTGGCATTCCAGAAGTGGTAAGAAATAACAATTTTGTATTTCTCCAGAAACTCCCATGACCAGGATGGATTGAGATGTTTTCTGTGCCACCTTGGTGTTTACCATGGAGTATGTTATACCCGTATCTATCAGAAAGTCAATCAACTTGTCCCCCACTATCAAAAGTTACCCAGGGCTCCTGTGGGGAAATTGGAATTGGACACCTCAAGTCCAAAGGAGCCCCCAGGCCTCTTCATTCATCATGAGAGTGTTCCTCTTTTTCTAACATATGAGAGATTCCCATCTTTCTTTTATTGTTTTCTTTCTTATTCTTTAGGCTAGGTCAATCTTTTTTTCCAATGCCTGTCCTCCTTAGAGGAAGCACATTGGTCCCTCCATGATGGTGGCTTACCTCTCTTTGGGTTACTTGCTTTCCCGGAATCCAGTGCTGATGCCAGAAAAGTGGCATTCCATCTTGCATCCTCTTGCTTCTGTTGTTGTTCCCTGTTAAGGTTGCTCCAACTGTTGTTGATCACTGTAAAAGCAACATCTACCAATTGAGAAGGGTTCATTCAAAATGCACCATCTAACTTTTGCAATTTTCTTCTTATATCTGGGGGTAGTTTGCCCAGTGAAGGTCATATTTACCATTCTCATATTTTCTGGGGACTCAGAATCTGTATCAATGTAGCACCTATAAGCTTGATAAATTCTTTCTAGAGACGCTGATGGATCCTCATTGGGTTTTTGGTGTGTCTCCTGAATTTTGTTTAAGCTCTTTTGCCTAGGTACTCCTTTTCAAAGACCGGCTAAGATACACTTCCTATAATGTTTTAAGAGTGGCATATCTCCATTATTAGGATCCCAGTCAGGCTCAGCAATAAGAACTGCCAAATTTGCTTCTGGAGCTCCATCTGCATCTGCTAGATGAAGCTGGTATGCTTCCTCTCTCGCCTTGTCAATGATGATTCTTCTTTCATCCCCAGTAAGCATCATATTCATAAGAGTGTGAATGTCTGCCTAAGAGGGATGGTGAGTGGCAAAGATAGAAGTGAAAAGTTCAGTCATATGGAGGGGGACCTCTCAGTACGTAAGGTTATGGTTTTTCCAGTTAAACAGATCTGAAGTTGACAATGGCTTGTGCATCCATAGAAACCCAGCTGGTTGGCCATCTGCATTAAGGCCTCCCACAGGATATCAGCACAAGGGAAATTGCCCTGCTTCAGAAGTGACTCCCAGTCCAAATTGGATGCCCTGTTGGGTCTTATATGGTAAAACCAAACCAGGCCCCTGTGCCCCTGGGGTTAACATAGAAACTTCTAATTGATGCCCATAAGTAGGGGAAACAGGAGGCAGTGAATATGTTGGTGGCATGGGGGTGGTCGGAACAACTGCTGGTGCAGCCTGGTTGGCCAGTGGGGGAGTCTGGTTGGCTGGAGGGGGCGTTTTAAGTTTTGGAATAACATGTCCTCACTCTCACTTTCACTTTCTCCCTCTTGAAGAGCAGGTTTTCCCTTGGTTTTCCTTTCAGACTGCTGTACCATAAGGTGGGAGCCTTCTGACTTCTTTTCCTCCTGATGCAATAGCATAAATGCTTCTATGTAAGGAATCCCATCATTTTTACCTGCTCTTTCACAAAACAATTCTAATTGCAAGATTGTATAATAATTAAGTGAGCCATTCAAGGGCCATCACTCTCCTCAACCTAACATATATTGGGCCCACACACAATTACAATAGAATATCCTCTCTTCCTTAGTCATAGGCCCACAGCTATATTTTGCCCATTTATTTAAGATACACCCCAAAGGGCTTTCCTTAGGGACAGATGGAATATTTCCCATATTTATAAGTTCAAGAACAACAAAACACAAAAAGCACAAGCAAATTCCAATACCAAAAACACAAACAGATTCCATCATGAATGAACGCAAAACAAAAGCCAACAAACCGGTTTACAAATCAGGTAGAGTCCAACAATAATTCCCCCCTCCAACAGGGTACCCCAATCAAATGAACAAATTGGCTTTTCCCTTAAAGGAAAAGCCCTAACTGAGGAGAAAATGTTCCCAGTTGGCAGTTCCCAGTACATACCGGAGTGACTTACCCTACTATATGGGGCCCATTGGCTCCCAAATGTTGATTCCTTGCTCCAACTGCCAAGCGCTGGGGGAGCTGGTGCCACTTCAGGGAATTTCAAAGGGAAAACCCTCAGGACAAGTGGTCCTGGCAGCTGCTAGGGCCTTACATGAAAATTCCCCAACTAGGGCTCGCAGGGCACAAGCAGCAGCGCTCCTGGCTGGCTTCGCCAAAATTTGTTACCAAGCTTGGGCTCAGTAACATTTTTATCCTCTTCATTTTTAAAGTCAGGATTTTGTATTCTTCTAATCTGATTTTATTGGAATTATTTATGCTCAGATGCTCTCTGCAAAGCTAAAACATATTTTTCAAACCTCCTTATGTTTTCAAGCATGTAAGTTAGTTAGCTAGTATTCAACATTCCCATCACTTATGCTTGCTACTGACAGGAAGACAAACTTTGTTTTTTTTCTCTGCTTTCCATTGAACCAGTGCCATTATGTCCTATGAATTTTGGTTGATTAAGACCTCAAGATATGTATTATCCTATATCACATCACTTTTTAAAACTTGTCTCTTGAAATAGAAGTTAAGAGCATAGTCTTAGAGGTCAGATAGACCTCTGTGATAGTGGACAAGTTACTGAAACTCTGTAGGCCTCAGTTACCTTGTCAGTAAAATAAGGATTATAACATTTCCTACTGCATAGCACTGTTATGAAGATCAAATAAGAAAATGTGGGTTGACTGTTTACTAGATAGTAAACACTCAATAAGCGCTAGCTTTAGTTATTCTTATGATTACTTTTGTTAGATTGTAAGCTTCTTGAAATTAGGAACCATGTTTCAAATTTTAGTAAACAATGAGTGCTTAATACAAATTTATTATTATTCACTTATATAATTGTTATATTTAGTGATAAGAATTCCAGAAAATGAAACACACTGGAATTAAGATTACTAGATTTGATTCTGATTTCCTTATGTTACACTTCTTTATTTCCCCCCAAGTTGTTGGGTTGTTTTATTTCTTTCTTCTAATCTGACTTCTTTTTTTTGGCTGTCACTTATTTTATTTTTTTATAAAGTATTTTATTTATTTATTTTTAAAATTTTGTTTATTTGGTTGCCTTAACTGCAGCAAGCGAGCTCCTTAGTTGTCACATGCAAACTCTTAGGTGCAGCACGCATGTGGGATCTACTTCCCTGACCAGGGATCGAACCTGGACCCCCTGCATTGAGAGGATGGAGTCTTAACTACTGCACCACCAGAGAAGTCCCTGACTTATTTTTTCCTTTTGGAAAAATATTACTCATTTCTAAATTTTCTTTTGTCTTTTCTCACTGTAGGGGGATTCACATTCAAATTCCATCAGTCTTTTAAGTGTCAACTGGGCCAGGCTGTGTGCTATTTGCTTGAAGATACCTAGATATTATCTCCATTTCATAGAGAAGAAAACCAAGGCTCAGAGAGTTCAGGTGAATGGTCCAAGATCGTACAGTTAGTAAGTAGTAGCTCAAGAATGACCAATTAGACTTGACCATAAACCATTGAAAAGAACTCTAGGAGGAATATGACTAAGTAGTTTGATGTACAGAGAGATAGAAATGTTTTTTTCTTCAAAAAGGGGTGAGGAGGAGAGTCAGGGAATTCTTTGTGAAGATGAAATTACTCTAAGAGATGGCCAGTCAATCCATGGACAATTGAGAGCTGACTAATCTGGAACAAAATTTTTTCTTTCACTCCTTCTATTCTCACTTTAGGTATACATAACAGAGTGTGTTTATGGCATATAAATGCTAAGTAGAGGGGTGGGATAGGGAGGGTGAGAGGGAGACGCAAGAGGAAGGAGATACGGCGATAAAGGTATATGTATAGCTGATTCACTTTGTTATAAAGCAGAAACTAACACACCATTGTAAAGCAATTATACTCCAATAAGGATGTAAAATAAATAAATAAATACATGCTAAGTAGATAAATTGCTACTATTTGGAAGATAAAATGGTAAGCATGGGAGAAAAACATTTTATTTGATGGTATGTGGACCATAAGTAAATTCACAGGCTTTTAATATATAAAGAATAGATCTAGTAGAAGAAGATACCATATCAGTGTTGAAAATGATAGCACATATGTCCTTTCACCAAGTTTAGTTACAGTTCTCATAATATAAAACTAATCCTTGGAATGCTTGGTAAATATGCTGATTCTGGGTACAAATGAATCCTCCACTTCTGAAGGCTTGGTGTGGGCTCCGATTTAGGTCTCCAATACATGTCCAGCGATTTTTGGTGCCCTTTTGGGAAATACACCATTTGGCATGATCCTGATAAGAGCTGAAATAAGATTGTCTAGATAACTTAATTGCTTTGACATTGTAGACATGGTAAGGAAGGGAGCAGTTTGAAGGAAGCTCTTGTCTCTTTCGCTGCCAGGTTTCTGTTAGCAAGTGAGTCTTCAACCGTTGAGCCATCCAGGCTGCAAAGATGTCTAGAGTTTATAAAGAGAAAAATAGTGAGGTTAGTATTTTTAAATCCCTGAAAATATCCTCAGGAATAGAATCATCACGCACCCCTGATATGTGGATGTCACAAGCACATTAATAACAACATGACTGAGAGAGTGGATAGGAGAACATTTTGTAAACGCTAAAGTGATATGCAAATAAAAGTTATTATCATTATTACTAGGATGATATTGGTCTCTGAAAATGTCTTCTATTCCACACATACAAGAGAGCAATATAGGTTTTTGTCCTGAAAAGACCTTTGGAAAGAATAAGGATAGAGCAGTAACCAGAGGCCAGCATCTAGAGATCTTTATAAACCATGCCAAAGTGTTTGAATTTTCCTGAAATCAATGGGAAATTTTTTAAGGAGTGTTATTGGGGGATTAATAAAAACTGATTTATGACCATAAATATCAATTGAGAAGCAATGTGCAGGATGAATTGGGAAGGCTACATTAGATTGGAGAGAGGAAAACCACCAGCTTGTCACAATAAGTGTGGTAACAAACACAGGTGTGAACCATGGCCATGGCAGAAAGTTTAGAGGGGGTAAGGTAAATGTGAGTTATTAAGGACTGGGAACTGATTTAATTTGATGATTTGATAAGGGGGAAGAGAAAAAAAGAGGGATCAAGAGTTCTAGGGGACCATGCAGAATATGAGAAAAAGAGTGAGATATGTTAGGAATAATGATGAGATGAGTTTGGCGTGTTGAATTTTGTGTGGCTGTGCCACCCTGCGAGCAGAAATGTCCCACTCACTGATGAATACTTCTGTCAGAACAGAGGTCTAGGGTGGAGATCTAGACTTGGGAATCACCTAGCAGGAATATGTATATGCGATAAGGGTAAGTAGAGGACCACAGGGCAACCTAGTCACATAAGGAGTATGCAGAGGAGGAGGACCTGGCAGAAGAGACTTATAAGAAGTGGGAGGAAGACCAAAAGACTGTGTACTTCCAAAATTCAGGGAGGAGAATGTTTCAAAAAGAAAGGGTTCCAACTGTGCCAAATTCTGCGGAAGCTATTTCTGTCCTGTTAATTTTGGGATCTCTAATGCCTAACACAGGCAAGTAGTAGGCATTCAGTAAATTTTATTCAATATTAAAGGAAGGAAGGAAGTTAGGAAGGAAGGAACGAATGAAGGAATGAATGAAGGAAGTTAGGAAGGAAGGAAGGTAAGAAGTTAGGAAGGAAGGAAGGACGGAAGGAAGGAAGGAAGTTAGGAAGGAAGTTAGAAGGAAGGAAGGAAGGAAGGAAGACAGTGAGGTCAATTAAGATGGCCATTGGTGACTGCAGAGAGACTGTAAGGTCTACAGAGAGAGAAGCAAGACTGTAGTCAAGGAGCAGTGAGCAAGTAAAGACCCTGAAGAGTTTTCTAAAAGTAAATTTAGAAGAAAAAAAAAACAGAGATATAGGGAATCTAGAATTGAGGGAGGGTTTTTAGGAATGTTTATATTCTAAGGGGCTTGTAGAGCAGGAGAGCTGAAGTAGAAGAGGGAGAACAGGTTGAGTTTATGAAAGTATTCTGAGGCTGGGATAGGTTCCAGGGCACGGAGTGCACTACTTCTGTTTGGATGAGAGAAAACTGGTAAAAAAAAGAATGAAAATAGCTTAGATTGTTGAGGGTGGGGTGTGCTCTTGAAGTGGTTTCTTTCTGGTGATTTCTATTCTCTCTATGAAGGAAAAGGTGAAGAGGCAGGACTTGAGGGTAAGGAAGGCTTAAAATAACTACTTAGGGAGTGAAAGAAAAAGGAGACAGCTTGGTTCTGTGCCCAGCTGAGGCTGGAGACTGAGTTTTTACTGGCCTCTGGCTAGATGGTTGTGAGATACTTTTGTGGTTGGATCAGCAACCCTTCTATTCAAGTGGCTAATATTTTAATTGGCCCTTGGTGTCCCTTCTCCCTTTCCTTTCTTTGTCCTCCCTCCTTTTCTACTTCTACTCCCCTGAATAATCAGAATATTTCCTCTTTGCAATCCAAAGTGAGTCCAGCAGCAGTGTAATAGCATATTGTTTGATGATGGGCTTTCATACCGTCAAGAAAATAATCAGACTTTGCAAAATGGAGGAATTTTTGTCCCTGGGCTGACTGAAGTGTGGTGAGATGCCGGCCAGGGATCTCTGATGAGCTGGATCTGGCACACAGCTGGGGCATGTGAACGAGCTCCTGGTGAAAGGTTACTGGGATGGAACAGCTATAAATGTTTGGGTTGCAGACCAAGAGCTGAGAATCTGAATCAAGAAACAATAAAGAAAAGTTGAGAATTAAGACACAAATGGAAATGCTTGTTGGTATTTTAGGTCTTGTTGTGAATTAAAAAACTAAATAGAATGAAAAACAAAAGCAAAAGTATTCCCTTCTTTAAGCCAATAGCCTTCAAACTTTTGGTTAAAATAGTTGACACTCCCTACTTTCCAGGCATTATTATGTGGGTTTACTAATTTAATCAGAACAACCTTATTATTAGGTAAGTTCTTTTATCATTATCCTCATTTTATAGATAAATTAATGGAGAATTTATGTCACATGCCTAAGGTTATAAGCTTGTAACTGAAGGAGTTGGTATTAAAGCCCAGGCAGTCTGGTCTTGGAGGCCATGTGTTTTTTCTCCCATGTGTACACATACAAAAGTAGAGAAAACCCATGTACTGATCATCCAGCTCCAAGAATGACCAACTCATCAGCATGCACACCTAATCTCTATGCTATTAAGCTCTCTAATCATTATAGGAACTCAGCTAGTTAGACTAGGGCTTAATTTGGGTGAGAGGCTCAATAATCCTTTCCATAGGATGGAAATTTGATAAAAAACAAAAATATTCTAAACCTCCTATATCCAGAGGCAAATAATCACTCTTTACTATTTAGCAGCTTCCTCAGTAAAAAGTGATTGGTAAAATACCATTCCTACTTCTCTTCCCTATTCCTACTTTGGATTTTCCAAATCCAAGTATTTTTGGCCCTTTGAGCTTGAGATCTTAAGGGAAGATCATCTGGTTTATGCTCCGAAGTGTCATGTTGGTGGCCTATAGGCAACATGAGGTCAACACAATTTAAAAAATAAATAAGATTGAGACCATATTTGAAAATCAAAGGATCTATCTCCCTCTTTCCTTCCCTCTCTTGTATTCTTACATCCTCCCCTAGGTTTCTGCTTCCTCTAAAAAATATGGAGATGTAGGTCTGTATTCCCACAGAACCACAGTATAATGAAGCTGAAGCTTTTGAGGGAAGCTAGGGGAGAGTCAACAACCCAGTTTGTCACTGTCCCCACTGCCCATGCAATGTCCACCTGTGTCACCCATTTTTGTTACCTGCCTGGCCCCTGTAGACATTTGAAACTACTGTCTCTGATCAAGTTCAAAGACTTCATTGGTGGACCAGGAAAGCAAGGTCCAGTAAGTGAGCCTGCCCGAGATCTCACCAAAGCCAATATTAGAATCTAGGTATCAGAGGGTTTATGAATAGAGAAGCAAATGAAGTGATAAATTTATTAATATATTTCCAAAGCCCTTCTTCAATATTGTTTTCTCTCTTTCTCTCTCTCTCTCTCTTTTTTTACACACTCTAGTGTTACCTATTGCTTCATATTGGTTGTACTTGAAAGTTATGCAGATGCCAGTTTGTCCATTTCGTCTCCCTGTGGGTGGATACTCATAGCCTTCTTCAGGAATTGGAGGAAAATGGGGAATGGAATGAATCAACCAGAACCCCTGGATTCTGTTCCACAGAAGTAAACCTACCAAAGATACAGTAAATACAGATAAATTAGAAAAACAAAGCTCCTTTAAAAAAAACAGAGTTCAAAGCTACAACATTTAAGCCCTTTATACTTCAGGCTAATTTTTTATTAGGCTAATAATTACAAGGATCACGTTTTTTTTCAATAATTTCAGAACCAATTCAGGTACACATCATATTGCCCCATTACTGTTAATAACCCACCACAAAAGGGAGCTAGGGCAGCCACCCTGTGAAGAGTTGAGAGGCATTTCATGTTGAAACTACAAGGAAAATTTGTTTTGGCAGAATGCAAATTTGCTAAATTGGTATTTGACCTTGTTAGACTATGTAGTCACCTGGCAAGCTTCAGATAATGTCTTTACTGCTAAACAGCTAAGCTATTTTCAAAAGCCAGCTAAAAAGCAGAGTTGAAAGAGAAAATATCAAATGAAAACATGTACTTGCAGTAATTTATTGTCAGAAACTGATGCTCATTTATGTGCAGAATTCACCCAGTTCCACAAGATTGAAAAAAGAGGCAGAGAGAAAAAAAACAGGGAAGCCATGTTCTAAAGCACCCCAGTTAATTGTATTTAGTAAAAATCTCTAGAGCAGACTAACATGAAAGCCAGAAAAGAAGAAAACAGAAAGATTTTCATCATCTTGTGACATGGCACAAAGAACCCTGTCCAACAGGCATCTATGACTATTTCTGTGTTTATAAATATATCAAGACAGTTTTGGTATGCTAACTAGACTTTCCAGTTTGCATACGACCATGGAGACATAAAAGTCATGTTTGCCTTAGTGTTAGAACAGAAACCAAATGCCTACCAGTTATTTCTTTTTCAAAGAACACACTTTAAGGAAGCAGGGTATTTGTCAGTGACTTTGTCAGTGGCTATGGAATCAATACCTGTGTCGAGATGGAAAATGTTCAAAGTTCAGTTGCCTCACAGAGCTGGATGATCTTCATGGACTCTCTTCGGCCCAGATGAGTATTGCTGTTTGTCTGAAATCCTAACTTCCTGGTACAAATGCCACAGGATGTCGGGACACCTGTTGGCAGGGAACTCCCCAATGTGACATCAGGTCCCACTCCTTTTCCAGCCTTTTTTCTAAACCCTTGTATCAACTAACAGGGTGGAGCGAAAATGGTGGTGGGCGGTTGGTAAAGGAGAGGTTGCAGAATGCGGCATGTTATAAAAATTGTTGGGTTCCATGCAAATAGGACCATCAAGAAGGCAACTTAGCTAAATCAAAGGCTTTCAATGCTCATGACATTTGACAGCCATTACAAATGATATTCTTAATCAGAGGTTGCAAACAGGCAGCCCACAGGCCAAATCTAGCCTGCAGATACGTATTATTATGCTTGCAGAGTATTTTTTAAAACTTTGAATTTATTACCAACATTTAAAAACTGGGGAGATTTCCCACAACCTCTAATTTTCTCTGGAAAAATTGCATTCCCACAAGGCAAGCTGAATAGTAACTGCTTCCTTAGAGCAAGTATATACTCTCCAGTTCTCTAGTTACCTGCCAGTTCAGCCCCCTTGGCTTGCTGACATCACTTGCCTGCCTCTGAAGACATTTGAGTTTGGAACCTTCTGAAGAATACTTGTTGCCATGGAAAGTTATTCATGGTATATTAAGTTGAAAAAAGTTTGAAGTAGTCATTACAGTAGTTTTATAAAAATGTTTCAAAATATGTATCATAGAAAAAGTAGAAAGTATTAAGTGTAATTATCTAATGAGTATTAGGATTACAGATTTTTTGTTTACTATCATTTTGAATTTTTCAATAACATATATATACATAGCTTATAAATTGAAAAATACCAAAAATCACTATAATAAAAATTATTATAATTATAGAACAAAATATATAACAACAAAAATTACTATAATATAAAAAATATTTTTAAATACTTTTTCAAAAATGTTTACTGTATTTCAAATGGAACTTGACACTAAGAAGGGTGAATTTTACTCTATGCAAATTATACCTCTATAAACCTGACTAAAATGTGTGTACAGTATACACACACACACATATATATATAGTCTGGCTGGTATTCCCAGTAGTCAATATTGGATTTCTTCTTTAAAGTATATATTAAAAGATACATTAAGAAATAAAATGGAATTTGTGAGAAGGATATTGCAAAGTCAAAGTATATCATTATAACCTGTGATACAGAAATCACTCATTTTGATAACTCAGACCATTAAAAAGAAAAGCTATCTTTTTAGTATGGAGTATAAGACTACTGAAGATGGAATGTTTACAAAAATACTGATTTCCAGTAGGAAAGAGAAAATAAGAGCCTTTGTCATACCTTTGGTGTGTCCATACTTTCTGCTGTAATTCATGGATTTAGGGACTCCATCATTGTATATTAGATAGGCTGTGCTGTTATCCTGCAGGGACATTTTAGGGTTATAATGGCATAAATCTTTCACTCATAAATGCTCACAACATTTCTACCAGCTAACCGGCCTGCAATACAGAACTTTCATTAATACACATGAGAAGTCATCCGTTCTAATAGGCAGCTTTCCCATCGATATGAATTCTGTGACATGCAAGACAAGGGACAAGAAGTCCATTCTCAACCACACATGGTCTTGTCTTGTGTGACAGGAGCCCTGTGCATTGTGATGTGTGTGTGAGGGCAATATTCCTATTTCAGTTATTTTGGACCCATGTTTCTGATCTGGCAACTAGTGTATGATAAAGGGGTACTTAAATATTCATTCAGGAAATGCAGTAGGAACAACCAGCCAAGGATTACAGCTAAGTTTTCTCCATTGATATTATAGGCACAATGCGGAATTGGCTGTCAGGGTCTGATTTCCTCTGCCTACTTTGTGTTTCACTGCTTGGTCATAGCTTCCTGTTTAATCAGGTTTCCTCATTCTCTGCTTCTACTAGCTCCCTGATAGGGGAGGATTTTTCTTCAATCCATTTCTCCTGTCACTTCACCTTTTCAACTTGACATTTTCCTGCTTAAAAAAAGTGGTATAGTTGAATGTGATAATGGATTTCCTCTGGTAAGGCAACATGCGAGTACATTCCCCAAACAGTTGGTCAAATCTCTGAGTCAAAGTGAAGCTATTATTTTGATAGTATCTCTTTGTCATGTTTTGGAAACTTGCTTATATTTTTTCTGTGTCGTTCCATTTCAGTTGTGTCATGATGCAGTGACTTTTAATGAAGCCAATGATGTCAATATTAAAAAGTCTCAGTGACATAATTAAAAGCAGGAAAGGACAACCCATCCCCTTAAAAAAAGACCCTTTCTTGTCTCTTAGAAAAAAAAAAAATCAATAACTGAGTTTCTTACAGTTGCTTCATTAGTTGATATAATCTAAAACCATTTTTTAAAAAAAGGCACAACATAGTCTCTACAGCATTCTTGGCTACTATGTTTAGGAATATTTAGGAAATTAAGCTGTTTTCTTACCTGCATTTTCTGTAATTGACCATCGCTACCGTTGGCGTTCAGATTCTCCACTGGAGAACTCTGACAGTTAGTTATCCTGTGAGCCTGTATGGAATGCGGTAACAAGGCCATTGTGTGCCTTTGGGGTACAATGTGGAAGGCCTCTGGGAAAATTCAGTAAGGAACTTAATTCTTCTAATAGATGAAGTTTAACATTCTAACCAGAGGTATAACAGCCAGCTAAGGTAAATGGGATGTAGCTCTAGTGAAAAGAAGCTCTCTCATAAAGCGAAAAAATCATGACCTAAGAATAGGACCTGAAGATTATCATATATATATATGCAGAATCTAAAAAAATTGATACTAATGAACTTATTTACAAAACAGAAACAGACTCACAGACTTAGAGAACAAACTTATGGTTACCAGTGGGGGAAGGATAGTGGGGAGGGATAGATTGGGAGTTTGGGATTGACATGTACACACTGCTATATTTAAGATAGATAACCAACAAGGACCTACTGTGTAGCACAGGGAACTCTGCTCAATATTCTGTAATAACCTAAATGGGAGAAGAATTTGAAAAAGGATGCATGTATATGTATAACTGAATCACTTTGCGGTACACCTGAAACTAACACAATATTGTTAGTCAACTATGGTCCAATATAAAATTAAAATTAAGAAAGAAGAATAGGCAGACCTAGGCTTGTGCCTCTAGACCTTTTTTTTTTTTTTTTTTTTGGCCTCGTGGCTTGCAGGATCTTAGTTCCCCACCAGGGGTTGGGGTCCAACCCAGGCCCCCAGCAGTGGAAGCATGGAATCCTAACCACTGGACCACCAGCAAATTCCCAGGACATCTTTATTCCTTTAACACTTATGTTGGGTATTATTTTGACTACTGGATGTTGAATAAGAAGGGTACGGTCTCTGAGCCCAGTCTAGCAGGGAATAGTCAGGTAAATATAGGCAACTGTGATATAGTTTGATAAGTGTTATTATCAAGGTATATGGAAGGTTCTCATTTACAAAGGCAAAGAAGGGATATTTTCCAACATAACCCCAATATTGGCATAACTTGACATTTGAGATTTAAAACCAGTTGGTCTGATCTTGCATTCTACTCTCTGTCAGAAGTTCAATTCCAGATCAGAAGGTGGGGAAGTTGTGTTCTCATGGTCACTTCTGGCACATAGTTCCAACTTCCAGAGAACACTCAGTCTTTTTGGTTGTTCTTCTTTGGGCTCCATGCCAATCAGACATGGAAATCAGCCCCTTTACTGCCATTTTCTTCCCAGAATCCACCACTCAAGACATTGCGTGTGAGCAGGTTTTACAGAAGGTATGAAACATTGAATGGTTTTACATCACCAAGCTGACCTGCCTCCAATCTCCCTCCATGTTCTGTATACTTTTATTTCCTAGCTCCCATCTACTCCTTCTTTATTTTGTAGAGCAGTTTAGCTCTCACTCCCTCCTAGGCTCTGGGGCTACTTTTGCACTTCCAAAGATCATTATTATAGTTTGCCAAACGAAGACCCATCTTCCCCAAATAAGATAAATGACAGAGGCTGCAATGTTGCTCTTGCCTTTCTCTTCTTGGACAGTCTGCAATTGGGAGGGGAAGAATGTGTTTATTTTCTCACTGATGGGTTATACTCCAGGCTTTCCATCCCCAACCTTGGAAAGCAGAAGCAGCTATAGGTAGTTTTGCTTTTATACAATAATCGACTAATTCAAAGCAGGGATGTTGCTGAGAATGAACAATTTCTAAAAGCCTCTAGGACAGTGTTTGGAACATCACATGTACTCAAACAGCTTACAAATAAGTTTTGACTTTGTAACTTGGCTCCGATGGCTGGTCTTAATGACAGGTGAATAAAGTGGATATTTGTGCACAAGGTGACAGCTCTCTGCATATTTTCAGTAAATGTTCAAATAGTGGTGCTAGAGTCTAACTCAATATTGTTGTGGGGATTAAATTAGTTGACATATGTAAAGACCCAGCACGTTGTAAGTGCTGAGTTATTTTACATATTTACTTCTCTATAAATTATTGTTAGGAAATGCATAGATGAGTATAATTGGATGTTAATTATTGTTCGATTTTACTTGTCACCCCTGGTTGAAAAGCAGTATCTTGTCACTGAACAGCAGATGGTGCCTGGAATGTTGGGAGACTGCCCACACTGAGGTAGTTAACTCATTGCCTGATGGAGTCCAGATAGCAGGTTTAAGCTCCATATTCAGGCAAGTTAGTTCCAGGGCCTTGAACTAGAGCCCTAGCTCTCAACCTACTATTTTGAAAATGATTAATTAAAAGGAAGACCAAGTGGAACCCTTTACTTTTCCCACCAAACTCATCCCACCATGGCTTAAACAACCCATAACTCATGGCATATTGATCACAGATCTATATTGCATTGTAATAGGAGAGGGCTCTTCTCTCTATTTCCATTAAAGGAGTAAGATAGCAAGTACTGAGCACATTGGCAGAGTTTGGCAGCCAAAAGATTTCAATATGTAATTAGTTCACACTTTGCCCAGTGATGCCATTGGACATAGTGCCGAACATATCAACAATTTGGCATTGCTATGGAGTATGTTGATGTATTCCCTAAGGTCTTAGTTAGATTGATTCAGATTCTGAGCTAGCTTACTTCCAGTTGCTAGGATTGGGCACTGGGTAGACAAGGAGTTAAAATCTTTTGGAAGCCTTGGAGTCTGTATTATGCATTTTATATGATTCAAATAAATGATAACTATAACATACCTCGGAAGCATATGCTTCATATAGCTGTTGTAATGTCCTTCCCAAAACACTCTTGGTGGTATTCATTAGTTGCTTACTCCTTCTCCAGCTTCTGGTTGCAGAGTCTAGGTATAGGTACTCTACCCCAGTCTCTCTACTTTCCTTGTCTTGCCTTTTAGGCAACTTATAAAATGTAAACCTAACAAAAGAAATAATTATGAATTACTAACATTTCCTAACTCTTTCCCTGATGGCAGCCACTGTGTCAAGCACTTAAACGTATCATTTCACTTATGTTTCACAGAAGGCCTCTAAGTCTAAGGAAGGGGATTTGCGCAAGCTCTCTGCCTCTCTTTCCACCCTTACTGTTGCTCCTTCCCAATGAAGGAAATGCAAATCTGACTGTACGTGTTCTAAAAACATTTACTGGCCTGGGTGGTGGGATCCCCATAGTAGAAGTTCGCACACTTTGAGAATGGCTTCTCTGTTCTTTCCACAGAAAGAACAGAACTCTGTTCTTTCCTTTCCTTTCTCTTCTCTGTTTTTCTCTGCTGCCTTAGGTGCTTGGCATGCTCATCTCTTTGTAGTGGGCTGGCTGGGTCTGAGGTTTGGGTTTAGTCATCAGAGTCAGTGGAGGCTTTCTTGAGCCTCTGGCCTAAGCCACATTCTTCAGCTCAGTTTATCAGAATGCTCTGCATTGAGGATTCAGGTCCAAGACCAGCCAATTGAGTAAATGCCTTGCTTTCTTTACTGTTGTCTCCTATCTGTATATCTCCTTTGGTTATCTCACAGGGAGGTGAGGTTGTTAGACCCACATGGCATTCAGCCATTCTTGGATCATCTAACCCAGGGTTTCTCAGTGTGCTGTATTCACATTTTTGGCCCCATTATTCTCTGGGAGCCTGTTCTGTGCATTGTAGTATCCCTGGCCTCTTCCTATTAGATGTCAACAGTACTCCCCAAGTACTGATTTTTGCCAATCAAAAATGTCTCCAGACATTGTCAAAAGTACCTGGAAGGCAAAATTGACCAGTTCTAGCCAAACACTCTTTAATAGCACAAACCCCACAATTAACCCTCAAATACTCACACTGGACCAAACATTGTAATGCATTCACTATTACCCCACAACAGTGTCTCACACTGCTGAGAAAAGCTTCAACGGTCACTTGGTTCTCATCAGTCTCATGCTTCCATTTATGCTCTTTCCTGCCCTGTCCAGGCTTTCTTACTCTCAGGGCCAGGTCCTCACACATGGCAGGAAACATGAAATTATTCTTTGATGCTGACCTCACGTTCCTCTGCCCTTTAACTCTTGCAGGTAGTTGTAGCAGCTCGAGATTGTACCTCCCTGTCTGCTTAGCACAGCATTCTCTCTGACAGATATTGCTAAGTAATATGTCCATTCGGTTGTGGCAAAAATAAATTTTATATATTGATCACAATTTGGTGGCCCACCAGTGAAATGTTTGTCAGCTATCATGGCATACCAATTAAGGACTAGTGCTTTTAAACATTTTCCTTGGGTGACTATCTCCAATTATAATCTGAAGATTTCTGAATCTATTTCTAGCCCAGATCTCTATGCTGAGGTCTAGATAAGCCCAAATACAAAGATGTCTCAGAGACCTCCAACTCCATATCTTCGAAACCAAGTTCACAATATTTTGCGATAACTCTACTCATCCCCTGCTCTTAGGGAACACATCCACACAGTCACAGAAGCCAGCAACCTGCAAGTCTTTCTTAACTTCTTCCTCTCTCCTACTCCCCTGTGCCTATCCATTACCAAGTCCTCTCAGCGTGTTCCTCCTCTCTATTTCCTCTTCTTTAACTTGGGTCCATACTTCTTCTCACCTGTAACACTGGTGAAGTCCTATTGGTTTCCATGACTCTAGACTAGTCCCCAGCCAGCTGGCCTTCAGAGTACTGCCAGTGGGCTTTCTAAAATGCAAATATGACTTTATCAAGTCCCCATCTGAAGTCTGTCAGTAGCTCCCTTTCATGGTCAAGTTCAGACTCAGCAGTTCAGCACATGAAGCCCCTCATGACCTGGCTCTCACCTATCTCTCTAAGCTCCCCTCTCCCCTCCTGCCATTTCCCCACGTTCTCCCAAAGCGCCAACTTTACTTAACTGCTTCCAAACTCTCCCCATTGCTTATTGCCTCTGGACCTCCTCATTGCTTCTTCATTGACCTGAGGTGCCCTTGCATCTCCCTTGTTTTTATAACTAACTCATAATTCTTCTCAAAACTTAGCTCAAAACTATTGGGTTGGCCAAAAAATTTGTTCGGGTTTTTCCATGCGATGGTATGGAAAAACCCGAACAAACTTTTTGGCCAGCCCAATACTTCCCCAGAGAAGTCTTCTGGGCTCTATCCTCCCCAATGCCCCATCTAATGCCCCATATATGCCTTTACCACATAACGATGAGCTCCTCGAGGGTAAGAACTATGTTTTGTTCATATTTGTATTTTCAAAACTCAGCACAGGGCTGGTGTGAGCTCAGTAACTGTTTGCTGAGAGACTGATTGAGTGGATCTATGTTCTCTAGCCTGAAGTTTACACAAAGCTTGATGCCAACCATAAAGGCTAACCTAAACACCCTAATTAAAGAGTGAAAAAGTGATCAAAGCTTTCAGAGAATCCATGACTGTAACTCAAAGCTGTGTTTCGTCTCTTTGACACTGCAGGAGACTGGTGACCTACCACCCACTCCAACAGCTGTCTGTGCTGTCCAATAAATAAGGTTAACCAAACAGTGCTCTGTACCATCAAGCCCTCTTTCTCCTTCACATAAGGAGACGCTCCAGTGTCAGGGAAAAATTAACCTCTCTCCTTCATCAACTCTAAAAAACCTCTCTCCTTCATCAACTCCTTCATGTTGGAAGGGTTCTGTTAGGAAAGCCACAATGCAATTAAAGGAAATTGCCAACTGAGAGAAGCTGTCAGCTCTAATGCACCTCTGTGGCCACCAGCCTTGCCCTGCTGAGAGCATGAATCAGGCCCATGAGGGGCTGCTAAGCTCTTTCTCAAAGGGAAGCTCTCTCATTCAGAAGCCTACCCCTATCTGGATACGTGGCTCATTTATACACTTCAACTTGCTTTCTTTTTAAGGGGAGAGGTGGAGTGGAAGTCTCCTGAACTTCACAGTGCACCAGTTAGCCACCAGTACTCTGGCTTTCTATCTGCACGCACCAAGCCTTACATTTCATTTACCTACCAATCCACAGCTTCACCTTCCTCGTTTCTGCACGATATTGTTGTCGCCTTCAGGATCCCAAAGAAGCCAAGGAAGAGCAAAGCCAGGGGTGTTCTTAGAAGTCTTGCTGTCATTTTCTATCTGGCACCTTTATTCCATGGCACAGCAGGAAACTTTCCCCATGGATCGTGGAGTCTGAGTTTCAAGTCTCTCAGACTGTGCTGGCTCTGACATTTGATTCCATTTGCTTCTGCCATTTGCTGTTTAGGCATTTTCAGAATGGGACGAATCCCATGTAATTGTGTGATTCTGTCACAACATGCCGGCGTGACTCTGAATGCCTTTGTGCTGAATTGTTGACTGCTGAATAGTTTGCAACGTCATCAAAAAGTCCTGGCAAGAAAAAAGGGATGTATCGTTAACTCTTGGGAGTAAACATCATGTAGTATGAAATTCAGTGGACAGGAGAACTCTGTATTGATAAATAGATGTTGAATAAAATCTGTTTCATGTTTTTTCCCTTATGATTGTCTCTCTGTGAGTGAGAGCAAATGTTTGTGGTTCAGACATTACACAAAAATGACAAAACTTTATATCTTAGTAATAATTAGGATCTATCACTTGTAATATTCTCTATCTTAAGGAAACATTTCCTAAAGGGTACTTCAAAGGCTTGCTTCAAAGAAAGAGCAAATTCAGTTGTATTTTACTGAAGATGTTTACATAGCCTCTCCACCTCCTGGTTTTAGCCACTCAGCATGGTGCTTTACACCAAAGTGGCCTTGGTGTCCAATTGGTTGCAATGCAATCAGGTAAACATATTGACCGCTCATGCTTCAGATCAAATAAAAATGTTACAAGCATCTGTTTTGCCCAAATTATTCTTTCCCATTCTTGAAACTGAATCTGAAGTTGAAGGCAAAGGGAAAATGGCTCATTTCCATGACTATACAAAGGTGAGACCATTCTCTTTTTGGAGGAGGGAAGAAGTAGATAGGCATATGAAAACATTTCTTTAAGTGCATGATGCCTTTGAATCAATTATTAAAGATGCTATAATAATAAATAGCAGTTTACTTTATGCCTGAAAGTCTTTATGGCTCTGATCTGTCCCTTTGCTTATGGATCCAGATCAGAGTCACTTAGGGATTCAGACTAAATTGGACCCTTGCAAACTGGATCACTTCTACGGTTGAGCTGGTGTTGTTCAGGATCCTTGGGGTTCATAAAAAACGAAGGGCTTAGAGCTCTTTCTCCTAAAACAGAATTTTGTGAGGAATGTTATGGGCCACCTGCCCACATTTTCCTGTGGTGCTGGCAAAAAGGGACCTCAGCCCAAACCTGCTAAATAAGAATTCTTCCAGTTGGGCTCAAGAATCTACATTATGTACAAGTTTTTTGGTGATGCTGCGGCACCCTAAACTTTGAGACTTAATGCCCTGAGGCCAACATTGTGCTGTATCTGGTTTCACAACCTACCAAACTGGTAAACCGAGAAGCATTTTTCTGACCATTCCTCCATGGGTATCATTTTATTTAATGTATGTGTTTACTGCACTCAGAAAAAAAGGATTTCAGCAACCCCAAAATTTCATCAGTTTTTTAGAAAGTTTCATAGCATGAAGTTTACTTTTCTAAGTTAAAGTGGAATAAATTTAATTTTATCTTGTGATAACTTTTGGTATTATAATGATAACAGGTGAGTACACTAGGCTTAGGATTCATTAATTCATATACAGAATACAAGCAACTTGTTTTCATTTATGTAGGCTAAATAACATTTGTTGAATAGGATATAAAATAATTCTCGTTTTCTCCTCATTACATGTTTAGCACAGTGCCTGGCAAATAGTAAATGATCCATAAGTGTTAGCTAAGATTATTTTTACTACAACCTGAGCCCTTCCCGTGATTGAGCTGCAGGATATGTGTATTAGGATGGTTTTGCTAAAGCCAATTTTATTTCAAGATCTGGAAAAATGCAATTAGGTTCTTTCCTTTCAGCTGTCACTTTCAATAAGCTTTCTTATCTCTCGTTGTTGCTGAACTGGTCATGCTGATGGTCAGTCAACAACCATCCTTATGCAATCACTAGGTGTCAAACACTGTACCGGTGGTTGAGGGGTTCCAGGAATTTCAACATTACCCTAAAGCCTAGATTCCAGTCCTGGGTTTTTACTAAAATCAGCAAAGCAATGTCGTGGAAGGAAGCACAGTGAATTCGGTGGATGGAGAAAACACAAACTGAGCAGAATGTTTTTCACATTACCCACTTTTGAAGCCCAATTAGTAAAATATTATGAAAATATCACGTCTCCTTCACAATATGATTACCTCTATATAATAGAACTAGCAGAAAAATCCCTTCATTGTAATTTGGCCAAGTATAGTGAACAAAGACGAGTACTTTACTTGGTAATGAGCTTCCTTTTTAATGGTTGAAAGTTTGCATTCATTCATCCAATAATCCTAGAAAATCTCAGTCTTTTTTTTAAATTTAATTAGAGTTTACAATGTTGTGTTAATTACTGCTGTACAGCAAAGTAATTCAGTTATACATACATATTCTTTTCTTTTATAGGCTTTTCCATTATGGTTTATCATAGGATAGTGAATATAGTTCTCTGTGCTATACAGTGGGACCTTGTTGTTTATCCATTCTCTATATAAAAGCTTACATCTGCTAACCCAAACCTCCTACTCTATCCCTCCCTCAACCCTCTCCCCCTTGGCAACCATCAGTCTGTTCTCTATGTCCATGCTTCTGTTTCCATTTCATAGATAGGTTCATTTGTATCATATTTTAGATTCCACACATATAAGTGATATCATATGGCATTTGCCTTTCTCTTTCTGACTTACTTCACTTAGTATTATAATCTCTAGTTGTGAAAGTCTCAGTCCTGATCTCTTCAAATTTTGCCTCTTCCACATTCTCTCTATCGTATGTTTCTAGTACATTTTTAATACTATTCTTTAAAATTTTTTTTAATTGTAGTTGATTTACAATGTTGTGTTAGTTTCAGGTGCACAGTAAAGAATATATATATATCCTTTTTTTAACATCTTTATTGGAGTATAATTGCTTTACAATGTTGTGTTAGTTTCAGCTCTATGTATACATATAACCCCATATTCCCTCCCTCTTGCGTTTCCCTCCCACCCTCCCTATCCCACCCCTCTATGTGACCACAAAGCACCAAGCTGAACTCCCTGTGCTATGCGGCTGCTTCCCACTAGCTATTTTACAATTGGTAGTGTATATATGTCCATGCCATTCTCTCACTTCGTCCCAGCTTACCCTTCCCCCTCCCCGTGTCCTCAAGTCCATTCTCTACATTTGCATCTTTATTCCTGTCCTGCCCCTAGGTTCATCAGAACCATTTTTTTTTCTTTTTAGATTCCATATATATGTGTTAGCATATGGTATTTGTTTTTCTTTTTCTGACTTACTTCATTCTGTATGACAGACTCTAGGTCCATCCACCTCATTACAAATAACTCAATTTCGTTTCTTTTTATGGCTGAGTAATATGCCATTGTATATATGTGCCACATCTTCTTTATCCATTCATCTGTCGATAGACACTTAGGTTGCTTCCATGTCCTGGCTACTGTAAGTAGTGCTGCAGTGAACATTGTGGTACATGTCTCTTTTTGAATTATGGTTTTCTCAGCGTACAACATGGACCTACTGTATAGCACAGGGAACTCTACTCAATATTTTGTACTAACCTACATTGGAAAAGAATCTGAAAAAGAATATATATATTCTGATCCAGATAAAAGTCAATGTTCAACTCAAAAGTAGCTGAATATATATATTCTTTTACAGATTATTTTCCCATGTAGGTTATATTACAAAATATTGAGTAGAGTTCCTGTGCTATACAACAGGTCCTTGTTGTTTATCTATTTTATATACAGTAGTGTATATATGTTACTCCCAAATTCCTAATTTATCCCTCTCCCCAACCTTTCTGCTTTGGTAACCATAAGTTTGTTTTCTATGTCTTTGAGTCTGTTTCTGTTTGGTAAATAAGTTCATTTCTAGTACATTTTATGTCTCTTTCATATATTCTATCTCATGTGTGTCTGCATTAATCCCTGATTCTTTATTTGGATCAATCTCCCAGTTCTCTAATTCTCTCTTTGGCAAGATTAATCTGTTACTTTACCTCTTACAAATAACTAGTTCTTTCTTCAGTTGTGTTCAATCTGTTTCTTAATCCACTTATTAGTGCATTTCTAGAAGTTCTGTTGGGTTATTTTCCAAATTTTCTTTGTCTTTTTTATAGTGCCTTATTTCTTGCTCCAGAGAAGCTATTCAACCTTCTCTTTCATTTCTGCAAAAATATTAAATATATGACTTTTATTTTGTGTCTGATAATTCCAATCTTTGCTGGTCAGACTTTGCTACCTGTTATTTCTATGACTCTCTCTCATGATACTTTGCAACCATGTGTACCTTTGATTTTTGATTATGAGTTCATGTTCCTTAAAGCTTTATGTGTGAGAATTTGAGGTTGAAATAAAGTTGGGTTTCTCCAGACCCTGGTCTGTGCTGGCTTCATCAAAGTGCAGTCATCCTGTGAGGACTCCTGGGAGTTAGACTGTTGGTTTTATTTATTTATCCTCAATAACTTTTTGAGGTATGGTTTACATACCATAAAATTTTCATATTTAAGTTCAACTTTATTTTTGTTCAAACTGTTAAAAGACTGTTAATATACAGAGTAAAATCTAGAATGTGACAGAAAGTTGAATGCTTGTTGCATCATTATTTTAATGAAATGGGATGAGACAAACAAAACGACTCAGGCATTTGTAAAATAAAGAATTGTTCATGAAAAATGTGGTTAAAGGGAAATATAAGTAGAATAAGTGGAAGAGGACCAGACAGTTTTATTTGGTTAATTCCTACTCATCACTTAGGGGGCTTTGTGGATACCAGGTCCTCCTGGAAGCCATCCTCCATCTCTCTCAATCCAGCTTAGGTGTCCCTTACAATATAGTCCCAAAACCCACTGTATTTTTTCAATTAGAGTAATTATCACAATGTGTTCTAAATACTTGGTTTCTTTTCTGAAGTTCCTCTAGAAAGCAGAGGTCAGCAAACTCCTGTGGGTCAAATCTGGCCCACTGTCTGTTCCTGTAAATAAAGCTTTATTGGAATACAGTCACACTCATTCATTTATGTACTATGTATAGCTACTTTATGCCATAATGGCAGAGCTAAGTAGTTGCAACAGAGATCATACAGCCTGTAAAACCTAAAATACTCTTTGATTCTTTACCAGAAAAGTTTATTCTACTCTAAAGTTTGTTCTAATCTCTATCAGGGCAGAATAGTGACTGCCTTGTTTGCTGTTTATCTCCAGCACTTACCACGGTGCTTGTCACTAGAAGGAATTAAATAAATAGAGATGAATGTATGGATTGAATGAAAAAGGTTTCAGAGACTTCAGTTTTGGGGTTATGCAGATTTTAGAATGAATTAAACCAAATCAGAGAAACAAATAAATGTGGGTATGTAGGTAAAATCCCATTATAAAGAACTTCACTATAATGTTATATCAGGGAGATAGCTGAGTATCATAAAAATAATCAGGCAAACCTGGGTTCCATGCCTGGTCCTACCTCTCATTAGACATGCAGTTTTGACCAAACTATTTAACCTCATGAGTGTCAGCTTCCTTTTCTGAAGGTGGGACTCATGAGCTGCACCTTTACAAAATGCTATCAGGATTCGGTGAGATGCCGTGTACATAGCCTCCAGCACGTAACTGGTGCTCATTAAATGTTGGTTCCTTCTTACCTTGTTTCTTTTCTATCATTATGTAGTTACTTCTTTGTCCTTGCAGATGGACTGAAAACAGTCCTTTAGTGATATGGTTCTACTGACTACAAAGAAGCCTCCATTACTCGTGTTTTCAATGGTGCTGATCCAGAAAAAAGTCAACGTTCAACTCAATAGTGGTGCCACGTTGTTGAAGGCACGAAGCTGAATTTTAATCCTGCCCCAGAGGGGAAGCACCCTTCTTTCCTTCCCCTATTTCACAGTTTAAACAAACCTGCAATAAACACAGAATTCATCTGAGCTTAGAATTTATCTGTAATTTAGAAAAATGACTGAAGTGCTAGAAAAACCAATGGTTTGAGCAGGGGGCATCTCCCAGTTTGGGGTAAGTTCTGCCTAGTATAGTGTAGGTAGAATAACACTGTTCAGTCTCAGTAGGGCCCTTTACACTATACCAGTCTGCCTGTCAGCTGTGTGACTTTGGGAAGCTCACTTAACATCACTGATCTAGTTTATATTAAAATAAGTGTCCTTCCCACCAAATCACAGAGTTTTGTGAGGAATAGATAAGATAATATAGGTCTTTACTGGATAGAAAATTTTTAAATGGTATAGAAATGCAAGTTTCTGCAATAGCCTGCCCACTTCCCTCCTTCTGGGCGGGATCAGAATGCTTCCTTTCTCTCCCTAATGAGTGTAGGGACTCTGACGTAGTGAGAAAGAGCGTCACTTTGGGGCAAATGGTCGAGGTACTCCTCCTCCCTCTGTCACCCAGGAACTGTGTGACCTTGGCAAGTTACCTAACCCTAGTGTCTTCCTTTGTAAAACTTGGTTAAGGATATCTGCTTCACAGGGTTCTTGTAAAGGGTTAAGAGGAACTCATATATAGAAATTTCCCATCAAACCCTCACTAAATTGTTGCTACTATTATTTTTATTTTCAAGTCTTATACATTAGGAAAGAGAAATCTTTCAGTGTATGCATTTCAGTAGAATTTCCTTCCAACTGCATGTTTGGAGGTCTCCATCAATTCTTCATTGTGAGGTTTTCTGCTCCTATTCCTAGAGGCTCCTGAGGCCAGTCCCCTGCCCTAAGGCTCTTGGTACTATGGAGAGGCTGGCAAGAAGAAAATTAGCATCTCCCTTGACATTTAGTGATGAGTCTCTCATCCTTTGTAATAGGCAGAAGTATGAAAATAACGGAGCACCTGTAGATGGAGTCTTCATTAGGTGACAGATCGCCCTTTCTGCAATAATTATGCATATGAGTAGTTATATTGTGCTTGAAACATCTGCTTGACAAGTCCCTTTGGAGCCACACTTTGAACAAAACTCAAGGCATATCCCCCCTTGATAGTAAAAATAAGCCACTCTACAGCCTAAAGCAACATGACATTTGCTAGCAGATATCAATATTTTTCCATCTGAGATTTAGTTGATCCTAAGCAGCCAAAAAATACCAGATGCCTCTAAGATTATTATTCATCATTATTGTTCTTATCTTTATGTATTATTAAGATCCAACAAAGTGATATTAAGATGGTTCATATGAGTGCCCCTTTTTCTCATATTAGTTCAGCGTTTTTCTCAGAAGTCTTCTTGTTCACAAATGTCCAAGAAAATAGCCGGGCAAAGGAAAAATCTAGGTGGAAAATTGAAAGGACTTCTCTAGCACATTCCAAAGATAGAGAGGGAGGCACATCTCCACGCATAGTTCTTCCATCTATCACTGCACACTGCAACTGAATTGATGTTTAAATATGTGTGATGGGTCCAAAATAGCTAGCACTTCTGTATTGCCCTCTGTTTTGGAGGGTAGAGATATGCTTACAAAAGCTCTTCTAATACTTGAGAGAAAATTCTAGTCATTTTAAAATTAAAATTTATAAAAGTTTTCCCTTATCTTTCCTAATATTTTTTCCACCTCAAATCCATCCACTGGGCCTTATAGAGCTTAACAGACTCCAGGCTAAGAACTCCTAGACCTGTAGTGACAACCTACATCACTTTCAATATGATGTGGAAATAAGAGAACACTCAGTATCTAAGCGAAAATGCGTAAGATTCATTTAAAATCTCTGAGAGTTCTCTCCTACATTACTTGCAGGCAATCGATGATTCTCTATCCCTTTATATTTCAAGACATGTCTAAGAAAAGGGAATTTTTCTTGTGTAGAGCCAAGTATAGATTTACTCCTACTGACATTTACAAGTCCAGAGTATTACTCTAGGAAATTGTTTCCTTTTATGACTTTGTTCCCTCAAGCCACACAAGCCTGAGGAAAGACAACCAAAGTATGAAGGCAGAAGTAGGCCATATCATAGCAGCAGTCTTTGATTTTAGCCACCCTAGCTCTGGATTGGTGTACAGTCTGACTATTGCTCTCTAACAGTAACTGAAGGACCCTTTGATGGAAAATATGACATACAATTATTATTTATCAATGATAATCATAGCTACATTTATTGAACATTTCTTATTTGCCAGGCACTTTTCTAAGTGTTTTATGTTTTTATGTCCTGTAATCCTCACAGCAATCCTGCTAGATGGACACTACTATTATTAATTTTATAAATGAAGAAATTTGCCGCGATTCACAGAGCTAATAGGTGGTGGAAGAGAGACTCACACTTGGCTTGTCTGACTCCATCCTCTCAGCTACCCGCCCACCCTCCAGATGAGAGCAACCTTGGGATTTTACTGTACGGTTATCTTGGACATGGATCCCTGCCCTACACTGTGTGTTATACACAATAGGATTCTGGCACCTACTTCCGGTTTCTCAGACTGCAGAACTGGGGAGGTCTTATTGATGAGAACAGCCTCAGTCTGGCCTGGGCCATTATCTGTTCTGTCAGGTCCTGCTGAGGGACCTTGGGTGTCCCACACCGTTCTTGTTCCATCCTGCTCCAGTCTCAGATGGTCATGTCCTCTTTATTCTTTTTTTTTTTTTTTTTTTTTTTTTGCGGTACGCGGGCCTCTGACTGCTGTGGCCTCTCCCATTGCATAGCACAGGCTCCGGACGCGCAGGCTCAGCGGCCATGGCTCACGGGCCCAGCAGCTCCGCGGCATGTGGAATCTTCCCGGACCGGGGCACGAACCCGTGTCCCCTGCATTGGCAGGCGGACTCTCAACCACTGCGCCACCAGGGAAGCCCTGTCCTCTTTATTCTGACTCTTTTCTCAGTACACATGATTACTCAGCCTTTGCCAGAAAGTCACAGTCCAGGCGGGAGCTTGCTAAAGAGTGCTGACCTCTCCCACGTGTGTCATGCATGAACCCCAGGATAGCTGCACGGTGCTAGAATGCTCTGTCTTATTAGCAATGTGAACACTTTGTGCTGTGTCACTAACTTTGTCTACCTGCAATTCTGCCCTTCCTGGCCCTTTATTCTCCAGCCAGCTGTGCCTGTGATCTCCAGGCTGTGGTGACCAGAGGGCAGAAGTTGCTTTCCTCACTTTCCCAGGAAGAGGAACTTACTGATTGGGGTCTGAGCCGAAGCAGCTTTTCCTGTATTGCAATCTTTGGGGGATTTTCATGAACTATTCCATGTCACTACACAAGAGGTGCAGGTGTTGGGGCAGCATTCGGTCATTCATGATACATTTATTAAGCACCAATTGTGTTCCAAGCATTCTGCTGAGCACTGGGGTTGCCATGGCGACCAAGATAGAAATTGTTTCTGCTTTCATAGTTTACTATTTTTGAACAAATCAGACCCATGAAGAGGCTATTGTAATGTGATTTGATAAAGACTCTGATAAGGCAATAACAGAACATTCTAAGAGCACATAGAAGGGGCACCTACTCCAGACTTGAAGGGCTGGGGCAAATTACCTAGTGGAAGTGACATCTGAGACTTAAAAAAGTTGAGTCAGAAGAAGTTAGGCAGGTAAAGAGATTGGTATAGATGGGTAGCAAGGAAGAGAAAGAATGTTCAAGAAAGAGGTAATAGCAAATTCAGAGGCCTACAGGCAAAGAAGAACACATGCAGGGCCTGGGTGACGACAATTAGCTCAGGATAGCTGAAGTGGAGTTTGAAATAGGGTGTGGCAAGATATGAAGCTGAACTGATGAGCAGGGGTTGGGAAATGAAGGATAGCTATCATTTAATGTTACTCTGTATCTCATGGGTACCACTTGCTTTCAACAGACTAACCTACTTGGGTATTTAGTAGCAGGGGATGGGACTGAGGAGTAATATTTGTTAAGTCCTGCTGTGTGCCGAGGATGATGGAAGGTCTCAGAGACCTTTGGTCTGGGACCTCAGCCCATACCATCCAGGGATCCCAAGCCAGCCAAGTGCCTCCCTGGCCCAGGTAGAATCCCTTGCGGTTCGAGACATGCCAGAGTCTTCCTTCTGCTGTTTCCAGCAGTGCTCCCCACTCTAAAAACTAGTGCCCTTAATCAAGTTCCCCTCTGTTATCTCTTCTGCTGCTACATCCACAGCCAGGCCTGACATGGCCACTCTTACTGGGGTTGACCTCACTGTACCACCAGGTACCAGGGACTGAGCCAGCCCTTTCACATTCACTCTAACTTGTAGGGGCAGTTATCTCCATTTGTACAAAGCGGGAAACTGAGGCTCAGGGACATCAAATTATTTGTCACAAGCCACAAAGCCATAAGTGGTAAGGCAGAATTTGGACCTGGTCTGATTTCAAAGCCACTACAATCACACAGCTGTGCCTCTTTCCCTGTCAGCATTATAGTTCTTATTAGGATCCTTTAAGTCTGCTCTTTAGGTTTTCTTATTGATATTTTTCTGGAAGATGAGTCCCCCAAAATTGGGTCAGATGCATCCAAGGGGCCTCTCCAAGAGTTGTCCCTTACATGTGTCCCTCGTACAGAGGAAGCACTGAATTCAGACACCACAGACCTTCAGGGTATGTTCAATAACCAAGAGCAGCATGCCCTACCAGGCTCTATCCCCAAGATTTAAGACAACCTTCACTACCCCACTTTGATTAAGAATATGACAATAATTTCTGATGTTGGCTAGCATTTTTAAATTCCTCCCAAGGGATTTGGTGATTTTTTTATGTGGGTAGATATTTAGGCAGCCCTTGGCCTATCTGAGCATATCGCCTACATGGGATTCGCAGAGGACGTTTCTTCTTTGTGACCCTCCCCAGATTCTCACTGCATGTTGTTTTTGGTTTACTTTTATTTTTGTCACCTTTTCTCATTACCATTTTAATGTTAATTTTCATGCTAAATAAAATAGGTTTTCCTGTCCCTCTGCTCCCTCCTGCCTCTTCTCTCAAACACCAATAAAGCCCAGGGACAAGTCTTACAGAGTCTAGCAGTGGAGATGGACGTATTCACTAGCGAGTGCTCCAGCTTCAGACAGGGATACTAATGAATCAGTCACAGGCTTTTATTAAGTGTTTCTTCACTAAAAGCATAGCTTTCCTTGCAGCGATTTGGCTCTGGCTCTGTACTGCTGAAGGTAGTCTAGACCCTGTCACTAATTACTCTTCTTCCTGGCAGCAAGTAGAAAAAGCAATTTTCAAATTGTTTTTATTGCTCACAGGGCAGTTTCTCCAGAATACTACTCTCTATAAAAAAGGGGATATAATTATTTCCAGTTAACATAGTCAAAAGATTTTATAGAGGAAGGCAGTTTATGTAGTAGTTAGAAGTACACAATTTGAAGTCAACAGACCTGAGGGTGAATTCTTGGCTCTATCCTTTACTAACTGGGGTAAGTCACTTAAATTCTTTGAACCTCAGTTTCTCCCTTTGCAAAATGGGAATAATATTAGTTCATAGGGCTGGTATAAGGATTAAGTTAGTAGAGATTAAATAAGAGTAAATAGTTTGGCTCAGGAGGTATGGTTATTATTGTTGTTGCTTATTATTATCAAGAAAGCCATCTACCTGTCTCTCTTCAGGCCAATCTGGTATATTTTCATCTTTTCCTTGTGATTCTCTTTTCTCCATACAAATTCTCATTCTCCTTCAAAGGTAGGGCATGATCTTTCTTTCAGGAATACTCTGACTCTTACCTTTCATGATTACATGATAAAATTCAGGTTTAAAGAAATTGCAGTTGGCTTTTTGTTTTCATTTAGCCTTCTTCATTAAGATGACTGTTTTCATTGCAGAATGATGAGCTGGATCTTGTCCGAACTGGCTATGGGAAGGATATGGTAAAAGTTCTCTGTATTCAGCGAGACGGAAAATATCACAGCATTAAAGAAGTGTCAACTTCAGTGCAACTTACTCTGAGCTCCAAAAAAGATTACCTGCATGGAGACAATTCAGACCTCATCCCTACAGACACCATCAAGAACACAGTTCATGTCCTGGCAAAGTTCAAAGGCGTATGTGTCGTTCTACTTCTTAGCTGCTGCCCATCTGGATGCAGAAATCACCGTACTATATTATTAGGATACTACTTGCTTATTTCAAGTTCCCTGTACTTTTTAACCCTATTTTTACATTTAAACCATTGAAAAAAATTCCTTTTCTAATTCTAAAAGTCTCAGCTTTACAGAAAATCTTGCTTTTTTTTTTTAAACTCACCTCTTTATTCTCTTTTCTTTTCTTCTTTTTCCCCATTTGTTCTCTTTTCTTGTTTCTCAACTCACTACAACATCTTTTAGGCAGAGAATCCTACTTGACAAATTTACATGTTATCCCTTAATTAGGATCATTGGCAAATCAAGGCCATGAGAAGATTTCCAAATAGAATTTTACACATTTTTGTCATGCAATTATTTGAGTCCTATTATTTTTTTCTTTTAGAATGGTGTGCATTTATAGAAGAAAGTACCATTTCTCTTCTTGGTATTACTCTAGAAGAAAATCAAGTATAAGATACATTTCGAGATCTGTCCAACATTTAATACCTTCCTGATTTTCCCAACTCCGTGACCACTTAGCATCCACATTTGGTGGTAGTTGTACTTTTCAGAAGGGTCTTGGAACGGATAGACTCTAATCTCTTAGCACTTTTACCTCAGGTTTCTCTAAGTGTGAGTGAAACTGTGCTGGACGACCAGCAGATTTCTGGGCAATTCAAGATAATTCTTTTATTTGCTAAGAAGTCTAGAAAGGCAAGAAATGTAGACTGGAAAGCTTCTTTTCTCATGCTTTTGCGTGAAATTCACACCCATATTACACAAAATGAGCAAGCTAATTTTTTTTTTTAGAAATTTATTTATTTATGGCTGCATTGCATCTTCATTTCTGCATGTGGCTTTCTCTAGTTGCGGCGAGTGGGGTCTACTCTTCGTTGCAGTGCGTGGGCTTCTCATTGTGGTGGCTTCTCTTGTTGCGGAGCATGAGCTCTAGGCACGCGGGCTTCAGTAGTTATGGCTCACGGGCTCTAGAGCACAGGCTTAGTAGTTGTGGCACACAGGCTTAGTTGCTCCACAGCATGTGGGATCTTCCCAGGCCAGGGCTTGAACCTGTTTCCCCTAAATTGGCAGGCGGATTCTTAACAACTGTGCCACCAGGGAAGCCCGAACAAACTAATTGAAATATTATTTCTGCAAGGTCTGTCTACACCCTGAATCTTTCTCTTGCTAATCAGAATGGCCCAGCAAGTATAGGCAAGGCTATGGAAAAAGGCATTGCTTTCTTTAAAAATGAATTGACAATAAGCTCTGTACTGTGTTAGAGAAGAGGGTCTCTATATAACACAAATTCTTATATTTCCTGTACTATGTGAGAAGTTCAGAAAAGTGAAAGAATGGACCTGGATGTTAAAAACAATTTAAATTTATTCATTGTAGATAGAGTGACTGCATAATTTCTTATCCAAACCAGGATACTTTTCAGAGTGAAATAGGATGCTTGTTAATAATTATTCTGAGACAACAGGTATAAAACAAAACTATCCTTGGGAAACCTATACAGTCTACCTTAGTTATAGGCAAAGCCATAAATAATCTTTAGACTGTACTAGGACCATAAAACATTGCCTAGAGATTAACCTGAAGAATTTGGATGGAAGTAGGGAGCTGCTTTATGGGGGTGGAGAGCTGGGGATGGTCAATAGAAGGCCTGTTTGCAAGGCAAGGAAGTTGAAGTGACCCTTCATTAACATTTTTCTTTGGGAAACTGGGAGGTCTGTTTCCCAGCCTCATGAAGAGAGCAGAGTGTTTTGAAGTATCCTGCAGTACTTTAGCTGGCATGGGTGATGATTGAGCTCACCGTGAGGAGAATCTGAACGTTAAGTTCCTTTTTGCTCGTCCACTGATGGATAGACACATCCTCTCCTGCACACAGTTTTCTTTCAAAAACAGGATAGTCTCACCTGGTGATGGTGATCCATTAACTACACTTAGGAGCCCTTGTGAAAAATTGGGATTAGGACCAATTCATCTCTAATTCTTTCTAATTCTTTGTTTCTCTGATTCTAAAAAACACTTTATCAGGAAAAAGAGTCCCATGGATATTTAAAAATGATTTTTAAGTAGGACAAGTATTTCTGATCATTCACATTTATTTCTTTTTACAGATCAAAAGCATAGAAACTTTTGCTGTGAATATCTGTGAGCATTTCCTTTCTTCTTTTAACCATGTTATTCGAGTTCAAGTCTATGTGGAAGAAGTCCCTTGGAAGCGTTTTGAAAAGGTTACCTCACTTATTCGTGCTCTCAGTTTAATTAAAGAAATTGGCTTTATGACATATGTTGAAATTTTACTGGAAATTTTTTTTTTTCTAATTTTCAGAATGGAGTTAAGCATGTCCATGCATTTATTCATACTCCCACTGGAACACACTTCTGTGAGGTTGAACAGTTGAGGAGTGGTGAGAAAATGTTTTTCATGTTTTGATTCTGCAATAGCAATTTCAGGGTTTTTTTTTTCTTCTAAACAACTCTGTTTACTAACACCCAGGAAAACTGTAGAGAATTTTGAAGTCTTTTAAATCTGAGATGGGAATGAACAGTGTGACCTTGGATTACATTAAAGAACTATCTGCTTTTTATCTTAAAAATATAAAAATGAAATAATACCCTTTGCAACAAATCTGTGGGTTGAGTGGGGTAGATCATTTTTATTGCATGATTTTGAAGTGAGGGAAAAAAGGGCACAGGCTGACAAAAGCTCAAATCTCTGAATTTTCTGACCAGTAATTTTTGTACCATACCATGCTTTGATTATAATAACCTTTATAGGAAATACCTAGAAAATAACAATCACATTTCCTTGAAATTTTGTCATAATAATAAAACCACTGATATTATTATAGTTACCATAAAATAAACCTCATTTAAAAATAGCAGTGACAATTATATAATTCTTTCTATTTACCAAGAAATCTAAAAATTAACTGTGGAACATAATTACAATATAGACCTTATTAGTACTGATTATTGAACTTAGCAAAGTGTGTCTTCCACTGATTTGTTGAGGTTGTCAGAGCAGAGTTCAATAATTGACTAAGACTTAGACTAGAAGACCTCTAAGAACCATAGAACCACCATGGTAGAAATGTCTCTATCCTAATAAAAAATAAACTTTAATGATCATTATAAATTGAGAGTGTGGACTCTGAAATTTTTTCTTTTCTATTTTCCTTTTCTCTTTTTTCTTCTCCTTTCCTTCCCTTTCCTGCTTGTTTCTTTCATTTTATTTCTTTTCCTTTCTGTATCTCTTTTTCTTTCTTCTCTAGCTCTCTTTAGTAAGAATTTGAGGTGACATCTCATAAATGTCAGAAATTTTAAAAGGTTAATAAAATATAAGTTCTTCTCATTCTAAGTTCTATTGGATAATGCCTTCCCTTAGGAAGTCCTAGTGTTTTAGCTATCATTTAATATTTTTCCCTATCTGTATTAAATTCTAGACACAGCCAGGGCCTTTTCAGTGTTTGATTAACAGTTATGAAATTATTATTATATAAAGAAGACTGAATAACTAGTTGTTAAGTTGAAAAGATAATGATTTTTTTAATCCTCCAAATATGTAGTCATGTGATATATTAACTTGTTTACTGAGCTGTTTGTTAGTTAAAATGTAACTTCCTTTCTTTCCTTCCTTCTTTCTTGCTTTATGTATGTGACTTTGGAGGAGAGAGGTTCCTGATTCTCCAGGCCAGTGTTTTCCTACCCAAATCACAGTGAATACCCCTGTAAAATTATAAACTTTAAACTGGCATTTCCCAGCAGAAATATAATGCAAGCCACATATCTAATTTTAAAATTTCCTAGTAGTCACATTAGAAAAGTAGAAACAAATTAATGTTAACAATACTTTTTATTTAACCTAATATATCCCAAATGCCACTTACATATGTAATAAATATAAAAATTATTAATGAAATATTTAATATTTGAATTTATGTGTTTATTTTATATTTACAGGACGTCTCATTTCCCATTTACCATATTCCAAGGGCTTCATAGCCACATGTGGCTAGTGGCTGCCATATTGGTTAGCTTTAAACCATTTTGAGTGATTTTTGCAATACTTAACATGTTTCTCATTCCACTTTTAATTATGTAAAATAATAGCAGGGGCTAGAATTAGATTTCAGGAGAACTAACTAAAAAGATAAGAGTCTGTATAAAATATATTTATGTCATTGATTGAAATACTATTCATTCAATAATGATTTTGAGGACCTGTTAGGTATACTAGTGGTGGTAGATTCAGACGTGAATAAGACATTCTCTGACCCTCGTGAGTTCACAGTAGATGAATAGTAGGAGATAGACTTATAAATAGATTTATTGCAATATGAGGGGCTAAAGACCACTATGAAGGAATTAAAGGTATGCTGTGGGAGTAAAGAGGTGCAGAAAACTAACTCTTTCTAGGGCAGTCTGGAAGGCTTGATGGGGGAGGAGGAAATATTCCAACTGACTTTTGAAAAATGATTTAGAATGTGCTGGACATAGAAAGGGGAAAGGAAATTACAGGCAGAAGAAACAGAATGTACATGGGTAGGAGTCATAAAGAGTGGAAGAGGGAAACAAATATTTCGAGCATCTGCCTTATGTAGATCACCATACTAGGCAAATGATTTTAGTGTTGAAAGGGCAAAGAATTTGAGCAACGGTAGTAGGGTTGAAGGGTTCAGTTTTTAGAATGTAAGGAGCAGAGATGAGGATGAAGAGCTTGGTTTGGGCCTAATGTACCATACTAGCAAGATTGGCCTAACTAGGGAATTCCTGGCGGTCCAGTGGTTAGGACTCTGCACTTTCACTGTTGAGGGCCCGGGTTTGATCTCTGGTCAGGGGACTAAGATCTTGCAAGCCATGCAGGATGGCCAAAAAAAAAAAAAGTTGGTGTAACTAGGAGGCAGTTTTTGCATGGTAGTTAAGTCCATAGGTCTTGTCAGACTAGACTGTTTTCATTTTGTTTTTTTTTCCTGCTTTGCTATTTTTATTAACAGATTTTTTTAAACCTTTTTTTAAATTGAAGTATAGTTAATTTACAATGCTGTGTTAGTTTCAGGTGTACAGTAAAGTGATTCAGTTATACACACACACACATACATACATGTATATGTATATATATATATTCTTTTTCAGATTCTTTTCCACTAGAGATTATTACAAGATACTGAATATAGTTCCATGTACTATACAGTAGGTCCTTGTTGTTTATTTATTTTATATATAGTAGTGTGTATATGTTAATCCCAAATTCCCAATTTATCTCCCCCGCAACTCATTCTATCCCCTTTGGTAACCATAAGTTTGTTTCCTATTTCTGTGGGTCTATTTCTATTTTGTAAATAAGTCCATTTGTATCATTTTTTTTAGATTCCACATGTAAGTGATATCATATGATATTTGTCTTTCTCTATCTGATTTACTTCACTTAATATGATAATCTCTAGGTCCATCCATATTGCTGCAGATGTCATTATTTCACACTTTTTTATGGCTGAGTAATATTCTTTATCCATTCATCTGTTGATGGACATTTAGGTTGATTCCATGTCTTGGCTACTGTAAACAGTGTGGCTGTGAACATTGGGATGCATGTATCTTTTCAAATCAGAATTTTCTCTGGATACATGCCCAGGAGTGGGATTGCAGGATCATATGATTAACTCTATTTTTAGTATTTTTAGTTTTTTAAGGAACCTCCATACTGTTCTCCATAGTGGCTGCACTAAATTACATTCCCACCAACAGTGCAGGAAGGTTCCTTTTTCTCCACACCCTCTCCAGCTTTTAGTATTAATAGACATTTTAATAATGGCCATTCTGACCTGTGAGAGTGATACCTCATTGTAGTTTTGATTTGCATTTCTCTAATAATTAGCAATATTGAGCATCTGTTCAAGTGTCTGTTGGCCATTTGTATGTCTTCTCTGGAGAAATGTCTATTTAAGTCTTCTGCCCATTTTTTTTATTGGGTTCTTTGTTTTTTTGATATTAAGCTGTATGAGCTGTTTGTACATTTTGGAAATTAATCCCTCGTCAGTCGCATTGTTTGCAAATATTTTCTCCCAGTCCATAGGTTGTCTATTCATTTTGTTTATGGTTTATTTTGCTATGCAAAACTTTTAAGTTTAGTTAGGTCCCATTTGTTTATTTCTGGTTTTATTTCTATTACTCTAGGAGGTGAATCCATAAAAGTATTTCTGCGATTTATGTCAAACAGTGTTCTGCCAATGTTTTCCTCTAGGAGTTTTATACTATCCAGTCTTACATTTATGTCTTTAATCCATTTTGAGTTTATTTTTGTATATGGTATTAGAGAATGTTCTATGTTCATTCTTTTACATGTAGCTGTCCTCTTTTCCCAGCACCACTTATTGAAGAGACTGTCTTTTCTCCATTGTAAATTCTTGCCTCTTTGTCATAGATTAATTGACCATAAATGCATGGGTTTATTTCTGGGCTTTCTATCCTGTAACATTGATCTATATGTCTGTTTTTTTGCTAGTACCATGCTGTTTTGATTACTGTAGCTTTGTAGTATAGTCTGAAGTCAGGGAGCATGATGTCTCCAGCTTTGTTCTTCTTTCTCAAGATTGCTTTTGCTATCCAGGGTCTTTTGTGTTTCCATACGAATTAAAATTTTTTTTGCTCTATTTCTGTGGAAAATGCCATTGGTAATTTGATAGGGATTGTATTGAATCTGTAGATTGCCTTGGGTAGTATGGTCATCTTAACAATATTGATTCTTCCAATCCAAGAACATGGTATATGTTTCCATCTGTTTGTGTCATCTTGAAGTTCTTTCATCAGTGTCTTACAGTTTTTGAATTACAGGTCTTCTGCCTCCTTAGGTAGGTTTATTTCTAGGTATTTTATTCCTTTTGATGCTATGGTAAATGGGATTGTTCCTTAATTTCTCTTTCCGATCTTTCATTGTTAGTGTATAGAAATGCAACAGATTTCTGTGTATTAATTTTGTATCCAGCAACTTTACCAAACTCATTGATGAGCTTAGTAGTTTTCTGGCAGCATCTTTAGGATGTTCTATGTATAGCATCATGTCATCGGCAAACAGTGACAGTTTTACTTCTTTTCCAATTTGGATTCCTTTTATTTATTTTGCTTCTCTGATTTCTGTGGCTAGGACTTCCAGAACTATGTTGAATAAAAGTGGCTAGAGTGAGCATCCTTGTCTTGTTCCTGATCTTGGAGGAAATGCTTTCAGCTTCTCACCATTGAGCATGATGTTAGCTGTGGGTTTGTCATATATGGCCTTTATTATGTTGAGGTATGTTCTCTCTTTCTGGAGAGTTTTTATCATAAATGGATGTTGAATTTTATCAAAAGCTTTTTCTGCATCAATTGAGATGACCATATGGTTTTTATTCTTCAATTTGTTAATGTGGTGTATCACACTGATGGATTTGTGGATTTTGAAAAGTCCTTGCATCCCTGGGATAAATCCCACTTGATTATGTTGTATGAGCCTTTAAATGTACTGTTGGATTCAGTTTGCTAGTATTTTGTTGAAGACTTTTGCATTTATATTCATCAGTGTTATTGACCTACAATTTTCTTTCTTTGTGGTATCTTTGTCTGGTTTTGGTATCAGGGTGATGGTGGCCTTATAGAACGAATTTGGAAGTGTTCCTTCCTCTGCAATTTTTTGGAATAGTTTCAGAAGGGTAGGTGTTAACTCTTCTCTAAATGTTTCATAGAATTCACCTGTGATGCCATCTGGTCCAGCAATTTTATTCATTGGGAGTTTTTAAATTACTGATTCCATTTCACTACTGTTAATTGTCCTGTGCATATTTTCTATTTCTCCCTGGTTCGGTCTTGGGAGATTGTACCTTTCTAAGAATTTGTCCATTTCGTCTAGGTTGTCCAATTTATTGGCATATTGTATTTCTGTGGTGTCAGTTGTAACTTCTCCTTCTTCATTTCTGATTTTGATTTGGGCCCTCTATCTTTTTTTCTTCATGAGTCTGGCTAAAGGTTTATCAATTTTGTTTATCTTTTCAAGGAACCAGTTTTAGTTTCATTGATCTTTTCTATTTTTTTTTAGTCTCTATTTCATTTATTTCTGCTCTGATATTTATGATTTTTTTCCTTCTACTAACTTTGGGTTTTGTTTATTCTTCTTTCTCTAGTTGCTTTATGCATAGGATTAGGTTGTTTATTTGAGATTTTTCTTGTTTCCTGAGGTAAGCTTGTATTGCTATAAACGTCCCTCTTTAGAACTTCTTTTTCTGTGTCCCATAGGTTTTGGATCATTGTGTTTTCATTTTCACTTGTCTCTAGGTATTTTTTGATTTCCTCTTTGACTTCTTCAGTGATCCATTGGCTGTTTAGCAACATATTGTTTAGCCTCCACGTGTTTGTGTTTTTTTGCAATTTTTTTCTTGTAGTTGATTTCTAGCCTCATAGTGCTGCGGTTGGAAAAGATCTTGATATGATTTCAATTTTCTTAAATTTACCAAGGCTTGCTTTGTTGCTCAGTGTGTGATCTATCCTGGAGAATGTTCCATGTGCACTTGAAAAGAATGTGTATTCTGCTGCTTTCAGATGGAATGTTCTATAAATATCAAGTAAGGCCAGCTGATCTAATGTATCATTTAAGGTCTGTGTTTCCTTATTGATTTTCTATCTGGATGATCTGTCCATTGATGTAATGGAGAGCTAATGTCCCCCACTACTATTATGTTACTGTCAATTTCTCTTTTTATGTCTGTTAACATTTGCCTTATATATTAAGGTGCTCCCATGTTGGGTGCATATATATTTACAATTGTTATATCTTCTTTTCGGATTGATCCTTTGATTATTATGGAGTGTCCTTTGTCTCTTGTGACAGTCTTTATTTTAAAGTCTATTTTGTCTGATATAAGTATTGCTACTTCAGCTTTCTTTTGATTTCCATTTGCATGGAATACCTTTTTCTATCCCCTCACTTTCAGTCTTGTGTGTCTCTAGGTCTGAAGTGAGTCTCTTGTAGGCAGCACATATATGGATGCTGCTTTTTTATCCATTAACCAGTCTATGTCTTTTGGTTGAACCATTTAGTCCATTTATGTTTAGGATAATTATCAATATGTATGTTCCTATTGTCATTTTGTTAATGTTTTGGATTTGTTTTGGTAGTTCTCTTTTTTCCCCTTTCTTCTTTTGTTCCCTTCTCTTGTGATTTGATGACTATCTTTAGTATTATGTTTGGATTTCTTTTTCTTTTTTGTGGGTATTCTTGTTTTGTGTTTACCATGAGGTTTTTGTATAGCAATCTCTCTATATATAGATACCTTGCATTTGTACTCTGCTCCCTTCATGATTACTGTTTTTGATATTATATTTTACATCTAATTGTTCTGTGTATCTCTTAACTGCTTATCATGGATACAAATGAATTGACTACTTTTGTCTTTTAACCTCCCTACTAGCATTGCATGTGGATGATTTCCTAACTTTATTGTATGAATACTGAACTGTTTTTGAATTTGAGCTTCTCTACTTAATAACTTTGTGACTGTGAGCACATTAAATATACTACTTCAGTGTTTTTTTTTTTTATTTCTAACATGAGAATAACAGTGCCTACCTCAGCAATTACCCAGAGAATGAAAGGAGATAAATGTTAATTTAACATTTAGCACAGTACCTGGCACATAAGAAGCACTCCTTGAAAGAAAGCTGTTATTATTATTATTTTGAATGATAATAGAGATCCAGGAAAGGTCTTTATGTGTATGTGTGTACTGTTTAGTAATTCTGACCAAGGTTATGGTAAACTGGCTGGAGAAACAGGCAGTAGTGAGACATTTGGAGACTTGTTGCAGAGATGAAGAAATGATGGAGTCTGAACTAAGGCAGAAGAGGTAGAGATGAAAAGACTACAGAAGTTGGGGAGAGACATTATGTGAGGCATTTCTGAAGTGTGCTTATAAGTCTGAGTATTTGAGTAAGGATGGAAGGTTAGAGAGAAGGAGGGGTTAAAGTTATCCTAAAGTCAGGGACTTGTGGGTGTTGACTAAGAATAATACATATAATGAGGAAGTTTCCAGAGGAAGCTGGTAAGTTTGGGAATAAGGGATGGATTTGGAGACTATCTATTTCCAAATTGGTTGGTGAAGGCATGGTGAAGAAGGAACAATCCAGAAAAACATATAAAGTGAGAAGAGCAATGAGAGGGCCTGGGGGAAAATTCCCCAGTTTAAGTGTTGGACAGTTTAAAGAATGAGAGAGAAGAATGGTCAGAGGGACAGGCGGAGGCTTGGAGACAGTGGTGCCATGGAAGCAAAGGGAAAATACATTTCAAGAAATGAGGGATAGTTATTGAGATAATAGAATGCATAATAAGTAGGCTTATATGTAGTGGCTTCACACATGAAGTTTACAGCTTTTTGTAAAAGTCAAGTTCAGAGTGTGTGTGTGTGTGTGTGTGTGTGTGTGTTGGGAGGATGCTCCTCTCCGGGAAGTTATTCAGGAATCCAGGTTGATGCAACCAGACAGTTTTGATCCTCACTTTCTGGGATCACCTTCAGAGTAGATTCCGCATACCAGACAACGAGGAGAAGAAAAGACCTTCAAGAAAAAAAGGAGGAGGCGAAACTGCTCAAGGCCTGAAGTAGCACAGAGCACATCAAATGAAGAGAACCCAATCACACAGCCACACCTAACTGCAAGGAAGGCCAGGAAATGTAGTCTAGCCGGGGACCCAGGAGGAAGAGGACCTGCTAGTGGTCTCTGCCACAGGAAGGTTAAGAAGTTTGGTTTAAAAGAAGACTGAAGAGAGTGTGCAGTTTGGCAAGTAGGCATCATTGGTGACCTCCCTCTGCAAGAATATTTAGCAGACCCCTGGAGGTGGAAGTGCAGTGGCCAAATATAGGACTCAGCTGATCATAGGAAGAAAACAGGCTGTTCTTCACACCCTTGTTCTTTCCAGGAATTACCAGGAGCTATCATCAGCCTGAATTCTAGTCACCTGGCTGCTACCGGGAGGAAACTAATCAACAGAATCAGGCCAAAGCTTTTTCTTTCTGCAGAAAACTTCAGGGTGTTGCGATCACTGTGGCAGTGTTCCCAGAGCTCCAGCTTGACTTGTCTGGAGTCCAGCACCTCCCCCCTCCCATAGCATGTGGGGGCTGGCAGGGGTCAGCAGGGAAGCAGGCATCTGCTGGCTTGGGTGTGTGCGGTATGTGTGCGCACGTTCCTGAGTGTGTGTATCTTCCTGTGTTGTCTATTTGAAGATGACATTTGTACTCTGTCCCTCTTTGGAGAGTAGGGGTCTATGCCGTTTTTTTTTGGTAACAAAGTTTAATTCTTAATTTGCTTATTTTCCAGGAGCTAAAACTGCAGATATCATGAGGTGATTCAGTGTACAATCACTGTCATAAAAAATGCCCTTGCATAGGCTTAACTAAAGAAAATAATCATCTTACAAAAACACACACACCCCAATTTACATGCTGAAGGCTGTTGTTACAAACCTCTAAGTAGGGCTTTTTGTGGGGGGCTGGCTAGGATAGTGAGAATTCTGCCCCCTCAAACACATGTACTTAATCACCCATTCAGCCTGCAAATTTTCCCAGCAGGATATGTAACTGGGTTTCTCCTGGTGGACTGGATTCATTCTTATTAATTGAACAAACATTTATAGAAAGCCTACTGAATCTGAAGCACCCACTTTAGGCCCTGAGAATTGCTATAAAACTCCCATTACACTATTTTTTCCTAGGGTATCTTTTTAAGCTACATCATTAAGTGTTCTTTTAGCTGTTTCAAAGTCTGCTAGTTCCATGGGAGAATCTGGAAGAGAGAGAGAAATTTTTTCACCAAAGGGATGAGGGCTGGTGTTATTTTTGTGACTTCCCCAGCTCCGAGAGGAGAGCTAGGCTCTGCGTGTGCGGTACAGGCTGTTGATGTAGGTGTTATATGGAACCTCAATCTTCCAAACTGTTTCTCTGTGAGTCTTTGTGAACTACAAGCTTAGCCAAGCCTTGAAGTCACTGGGATGGTTGAGTCACTAATTTAAACTAGTTGAACTAAGCAGAGAATCTCCCCAACACCCGCCCCCCAAACACACACACACAATTAGAATTATAATTCATAATTCTTTAAGCATCAAATTTCTCCCAATCTGACACTAATTATAAAAATTCAACTAAAGCATAACCAAATAGAGGAATGGAAGATAGAGAAGAGGTTTCAAATAAGAGATACTGTCTTGTAGTGGTGAAAAAAAGATCTATTGACATGGAGACTAGTAGGGGTAGGAGGAAGATTTTAGGAAGGGGATTGATAAAACTAAAGTCCTGGAGGAGAAGAGATTTAAGAGGTGTCAAGCAGGGCAGATGGAAGAAATGAGATGGGGAAAGTGGGAGACTCAGGACAGAGATGGCCACTGCCAAGAAGGCTGCTTGTGTCATTTTGATATCAAGACTAAGACACTCTTCAGTTATTCCAAAATAAAAGTTCTTGGCAAGCACAAGATCTTTTAAAAATCATCTTGATCATCACCTTATTGTACAAAAACCCAGTTAACTTCCTTCCATCTGGGTGCATCATCTCTCCCCATCCAGAATTGCACACAGGGAGCTTTCAACCTACCTCCATGAGCTAAATGGACTCTCAAAGGCAAATGATATTTAATTGATCTTCACTTTTCCTAGCACGTTACAAATTTGAGGTTTTCTACTAGAATGATTTAATATAGTTTTAAAATATCCTTCTTTTAGCTATTTGTGTCCTTTTTGGAGGTGTTAAGTGTGGAAGCAATTATCCCCTTCATGACAGGATTTTTTTTTCTTGGCTCGGTAAAGCTTTGTGCTTTGTGACACCTGATGCGTAGGTAAGGAATCAGGCTTAGTTTCTATTAATTTGCAGTTTCTTAGAGACCTGAAGGGGTAGGATGTATGCTTCTCTGAGAGATAAACCACAATCTGTTAAGTGTGTAGGAGGACACTGAAAGTTAGAAAAGATTATGTTCTAGCAAAGTAAAATGTGAAAATCTTCCTTTTGCGTTACTCCATAACCATGGCAGAAAGGCAAAAAAGAGCTGATTAAGTGGTTTCATAGGAAGTAACCTAGAAAAGGACAGTCTTTTGGGTTGAATTACTTCTTGTTAGTCTAAACTGGAATCTTTTTTTAAGAGTGTGTGAAGCATCGTATTTTTAGTTGATGGGCCCATGAATTTGAAAGGCTCAGGTTCCTACCAGTGTTCAGAAAGCTGGGGCACCGCCAACAGAGAAGATAAAATAAGCTCCCAGATTTCATCCAGGGTGTCTGATGCGTGCCAAGAAAATGTATTTTTCAAATTCAAAGAGAATAGGTTTTTGTCGTTGTTCATAGAATGATGAGCACACCAGAGTAGATGTTTTGCGTTCTGCCTAAACTGTGGCAGTAGTGAACTGTCTTTGAGAACGTGAGATGTTTTATTCCACGTGAAACTGAGGTCAAAACACATTAGAAAATGCAACTGCTTTCTCCATTTTCAGATTCTAGCAAGAAAGTAGATCATTTCAAAGTTGCCTAGCAGACTGACACTCCCCAAAGATCAATAAATCTCATCACAGGGCTGGAGGTGGATAGGGATGGCATGTCAGAAGGAGTTTTCAGAACCCAATGAACTTTTGTGAAACATGGGAAGTATTTACAGGGAGTTGATGTCAATAAGAAAAGGTCAATTAGGGCAAAATCACCATAATAATTTTATAGAGCATTTCCTCCTGGACAGCCATTTTACTAAGTTACTAAGTCCTTTATGTGTATCATCTTAGACATCTATCATCTCTAGGAAATAGTTATGATTATCATCTCCTGCAGATGAGAAAATTAAGGTAGAGAGAGGTTAAGTCATTCTATCAAGGAAATACTGCCCATAAATACGGGAGGAGAGGCATGGAGAGTACTGAGGCTGAATTCAAGGAACCTGAGTCCCAAGACTGTGGACTCAAACATATGTAACCCTGCATCTGGAAATCCTTTTATGATGGAGACAACTGAGGATTCAAAGTCTGGTTGGCTCACATAGATGCTGGTGATCAAGGCCAGCTGTATAGGAAAAGCAGAAATAGATAAAAGTTTGCCTTTGGTTTCCCTTGACTTCTCTTTATCCCCCTTTGAGGATTCCCACTACTTGTTCTAACCCCACTTCTGATTACAAATTCAAGTTTCATTTCTATAGGATTTTTTTTTCTAGAAGGGATTACTGTTGGAAGTAAATTATGATATTAGTTTATAAAGGCTTAAGGAGTCACTCCTCTAAGGGGTCTTGGTATTTCAATAGGAAATTTTAAAATGATAAAATGTTTTCAAGACACGTGGGGTCATTTCTAAAAGTGATGCTTCAATCTTCATTTCAAACCAACGGGGATGATATTTTTCAACTGGGGGCTCTGTCTGAGCCCTGAATGCGCATTGCGGAATGGCGGTAGCAACTTTCTTGTCTCTTGGAAAGTCCTCTTTTATTACAGAAATGGGAAGAGAGAGTTAAAGGAAGGAGGAAACATTTTGAGGATGGGGAGTGATCCAAAAAGGGGGAAGAAAAGCATGAAATCTCGTATTGGGGTGCTGAGTTCAAACTCCACCTCTGCCAGTGTCTAGCCATATGACTAGAACGCATGCTGGCAGTCAGGACCTTCTCATTCAGTGTTGATGCCCTCCCCTTCTCCGCCTGTCACACTGTCTGTGTGTGAGGGTTGAGGGGAGGGGGCAGATCAGGAAGGGAAATGGTAAAGATTGATGGAGGAGAACTGTCTAGAAGAAAATGACACTAAGTTGTAAGGCTAAGTTGTTAAGGTGAGTCAATTTTACTGCACTCATTCATTCATTTAACTGATACTTATTGATTGCTTCTGCAATTCTCTTGGGTCTGAGACTTAAGACTCACTTGGGTCAGCTTTACACTGTTAGAAATGCTGATTTTGCAGAATCGTGTCTTGATAACACTTAGAATCTGATAAACCCAGCCAACCTAAGACATGAAATCATTGCTGGTATCTTTCTCTTGATCCTGATTCAGATATAGCTTCCAATGAGAACTTCAGTATTTTCTAATTGAGAAAATACCATTTTCTCTCTTACCACATTATCCTAGAACACTGTGACCAGAACACCTTATTTAATCAGCACATATTTAATCAGCAAATCTACCACTAACTATGGCCACTGCTCTCTCTGGCAGGTACACACATGTGGTTGGGAAAATATCAAAATATAGTCATTATTTACCTACTTCTGAAAGTCCACAACTCCTGAGTTAACCACAGCAATAGAAATCACACAGGATGATGTAAACCATTGGATTATTAAGAGCTGCCCTGGATTTTAATTGAGGATTGTGGGTTACATTCTTATTCTTCAACTAAGACCATGTATAACATAGTGATGCCTGATACCTCCAGCTCTTGGCTTAAGATTCAACAGGTCAAAAAGCACAGATATTAGTCTGGACTAATTTCAGGACTGAAAAGAGGTGATCTAAGTCATTCTGCCTTGACTATGCTTTTGGGAGTTTGTACCCAAGTGCCCCCTGAGTGTCCTGGCCTCACCAGCCTGCACATACAAATAAGGCCATGGTGAAGTTAATTCCCGAATTTCCCTGACCTTGTTGCTCTCTCATTACAAAACTGCTGTACCTTTCCAGCCAAACTTTCCTACCTTCTCCCAGCCTGGAGGGCTGTCTCACACGTGCTCAGGGAGAAGTTTGCATCCACTGAGTACAACTGCTGCCTCACTGGCTCTGCCCAGCATTTGCTGTGCCAGTTGCCACTCCTCCTTGGGAAGAAGGCTGCTTTCCACAGACATTGTACCCTGGGGCTTCCCAGTGTGTCACCTGGTGCCATGTGTTCTTCAGGCTTCACCAAACTGCTGGAACTACAGTGTGTTCCACATAGAAAAAGAAAGAGAGAATCTTCCCCTCACTAACTCGGTACCCTACCTGTCATCTGGGCCCTGACCTAGAACTGCCAGGCATAAGTAAACAGCTTTTTCAGATTGATTATGCCTCTCTCCCCTCCACCTCCCTGATGCACCTCATGAGGTAATGTAGGGACGGCCGGAGAGCCATGTCATCTCCTCCATTGTTTTCAACTCTGCCCACCCTGCCCAGGTCCCCACAAGCCAACTTTGCGCCTTCTCAGTTCAGCCAAAAAACAAAGGCCTTTATGAGAATCCACATAGGCAATTGGTACCTCATGGGTCACTGACCTCATCTTCCCAGTCTCTACTTAGGCTCATCCACGCCCATGATGCTACCTATTCATGAAATTTTCTGGTGTTGCTGAGTTCATAAACACAAGGGAACTGAGGGGTCTGGTGGTGATTGGAGCCATCAGCCGTGTAGACAATCCACATGAGGACCACCCCCAGTAAAGGGCATCACAAGAGCAGACAGAGGAGCTGCTTTTGAGTTTATTAACTCATTCCAGCATGACTGCCTGCTGAATGAGATGGAGCTCAAAATGTGGAAGGTAATTGGCCTAGAAGATACCTCTGCACATAGCTGAGAAGAAGGTATTTGTTCCTGTGGGCTTCAACACAGCATGGACGTTTAGTCTCTGACCATAAGTTCTCCTAGGGCATGAGAAGGCAGGGAGTTGTGGAATTCAGAGAGAAGGAAAGGCACGCCGTCTTCATCATGTGGACTTCAGAGGAGACAGGGAGAGAGAAAACACAGGCAGTGATGTAGCTCTTTGTACAAATGGAGTGTGCCATGTTTTAATGACCAGGATCCTCAGGGCTAGGCAGTAAGAAGGCACTGTTTTCTTTATGACCTCATCCCCTCTTACCTTTTGACGTAAAACAGGACCTCCAGTCATTAATTCTGGAATCAAAGACCTCAAAGTCTTGAAAACAACCCAGTCCGGATTTGAAGGATTCATCAGGGACCAGTTCACCACCCTCCCTGAGGTGAAGGACCGGTGCTTTGCCACCCAAGTGTACTGCAAGTGGCGCTACCACCAGGACAGAGACGTGGACTTTGAGGCCACCTGGTATGAACGAGTGCTAGGGCCTGGCGCTGGTGGAGGTAGTGTCCACCCTCTTTTCCAGGGGCCCAGAGTTCATGGAGTCTTCCATCTGAAAGGGAAACTTGGAAGCCATTCAATTCTGCCTCCCATTGTAAGACACACCTTCTGATGGATAACAGGAAGAATACTGGTCTTACTTTGAGTTAGTAAATCTGCACTATTAGCTAAGATGCTATTAGCTATAATGACCTTGAGCAGACCACCTGATTTCCCTGATCCTCTGTTTTTTAATTGACTAAATCAGTAGTACTCAAACATGATTGTGTATCAGAATCACCTGGAGGGCTTATTAAACTGCAGATCACTGAGCCCAACCCCAAAGGTTCTAATTCTATGGCCCGGAATGGGGCCTGAGAACATGCATTTCTAACAAACTCCCAGGTGATGCTCATGCTGCTGGACCAAAGGCCACACTTTAAGAAACACGGGATCAAATGAGGATAATGGCCTTGTTACTTCATGGCAGATGCAGAGAGGGCTAAACCAGGCTGACCAAATTGTCCCAGTTTGTCAAGGACTTTCCTGATTTTAACACTGAAAGTCCTATGTCCTAGGAAACCCCTTGGTCCCAGGCAAACTGGGACAAGCGGCCACCCTAGGCTAAACTCAAAATGAGATGAAGTTACAGAAGCATTTTATAAGTGATAAATGCTTGAGCATTGTAAGGTGTGACTCTTATTTTAACATCCTCAACAAGCAGTGATTAGGCCTCTGAATCCCAGTTTGCTTTTTGAGCAGGTATCTCATTCCTTTGCTGAAGCTCTAATTGTTAGAAACTTCTACCCTGTGATAAGCTGGAATCTGCCCCCTGGTAGCTTCCTCCCACGGGCAGAGTGTTACTCTGCTCCTTTTATTATGTGATAGGTTGGAAATGCTTGAAGAGAACCTCACCTCAATCTTTTTTTCTCCTTTTTTCAAGTGTTCCCCATGGGCAGCAGTCTGATGTATTTATGTTGAAAAGAGCACGAAATTGAGCCAGTCGGGGTACAAGCTGGGCCTCCCACTAAGGAGGGGGACTGAGTAGATCATTTAACTTTTAGCTCAGATTCCTCATCTCTAAACTGGAGATAATAATAGTACCTGCCTCAGGTATATTGAGAGAATTTAATGAAGTAATTACATAAAATACTTAGCACACAGCCTGACACGGTAATACCCCTGAAAATGCACCAATTCAAGCAACGGGCCAAGCCAAGCAGATTAGAATACTAGGAAGTCCTCTTCAAAAATTCTTCCAGCATGGAGGGAAACACCCTGGAAGGCCCACTGGGCCCTGGTGCCAGATTATGAAGATAACCTAGTTATGCTCAATAGGTTTATTGACTTGTGTGTGTGTGTGTAGGGAAATGTGAAGTTAGGGTTTTTTTTATTTTTTCTTTTTGGCGTTACAGGATATTAATCCTCTCTAAAACCAGCAATAAAATTGTTTTCGGGGAGACAGAGAGGGTACCGCTTCTTAGCTTCATAATATGTTCCCCAAAGACCACCCTGTGAGGGCCCTCAGTTCTCTTTTCTGTGTCTTAGGGACACTGTTAGGGACGTTGTCCTGAAGAAATTTGCTGGACCCTATGACAAAGGCGAGTACTCGCCCTCTATCCAGAAGACCCTCTATGACATCCAGGTGCTCTCCCTGAACCAGGTTCCTGAGGTAGGTTTTGTCACTTGCCATTCCGAGGACTGAGAGAACTTGTGTCTCCTGTCAGCTCTGAGAAAGAGAGTTAAAATAAGAAAGTGGAAGACACATGAAAAATGACATCTGTTGTTGCTCAAAAGCTTGTTATAGAAAGTGAGAAGAGAATAAAAAAAAGTAAAAATCTGTCTGACCTGAAAACACAGGCCACTGCTGTAGTTCTTTAGTTTTGTTGAAAATTCTGAGTCTCTTCAACCTGCTACAATTTAGGACACTCAAATGCCCCGAAGGAGGGGTAATTATCCCAAGGGTCTATGTTTCAGGAGAGCCAGAGAATGAAGGATAAATGCAGAGAGATTTCATCCATCCATCCATTCGATATTATTGAATGGTTATTATGTCTCTGTCAGCACATGAGGAAATCAGAGATAAATTAGACATCCTCCCTACCCTCAAAGAGTTCATCATTAAGTAAAGGAAGAAAATAATTAAACTTACAGTTCAATAGAGAATAGAATATTATGGAAATTCAGAGGAAGTCACCTAACTCCAGTGTAAGGGATAGTGCAAGCCAGGCTTTCTGGAGGAGAGGTATTTGAGCTGAGTCTTAAGGGACAGGTAGGGGTTATCTGAGTTCATACTCAAGGGTGAGGGAGGGGGTAGGGATGGAGACAGGAGGCAACATGGAACAGTCATTTACTGCTGAGGCTCTGCCACAAGTGAAGCTCCAGGAGCTAAAGTCTTTCCATGTGCCTAGAGATGAGTTGGGAAGCAGATTGGGAAGCCCTTTGTGGGCTTCTCTGTAGAGTCTGTATTTTACCCTGAAAACTCTTAGGAGCCACTGAGGGATCTAAGCAAGGTGTGGCACTACCAGATTTTCACTCTACAAAGACCACTCTGAAAGACATGTGATAGATTAAAGGGATGATGGGCCATAGACAAGGAGACCTGTTGGGAGGCTGTTGCAGAAAACTGGCAATGAGGATGTGAACTAAGGCCATGATGGGATGGAGAGGAACAGTGCCATCCTTAGACCTGGGCACAAGGGACTCCTGCCACGGCCCACACACCCCCTCCAAGCCCTCCTTTAGCTACGCCTCTCTCCGCTGGATGAGGAGTTGGTGGGACCAAGGCAACAAACACTTCAGGAGCCCGTGCTTCCCCTTCTAGACCATTCTCTGGATGTTTACATCCCAGAATGTCCTGCCCAAATAACCCTGAGACTACTCCCAGAACCTGCGTAAGCCTGTTCCCCAGATTTATCCCCTAGAGTGCAGGTCATGCCATCAGTGTACCCTTAAGCCCGAGAGTGAGAAAAGGGGCAGATGTTTGCTAGAGGTATGAATGGGCCTTGACATGCAAGCTGGGGTAACCACCCACATGAGTCCAAGAGAGGAGATGGGATGGCCAGGGCTGAGGGCTGGCTCTTCCCATGATGCCAGGTCCTGGCATGATGCTACAAGGAATCAGAGAATTTTAAATTCGATCCTGACCTTCCAGATTGTGATGAAGGAATATTTGTCAAGTTAGAGGGACAGAATATATTTCACTTGAAAGTGTTTTAGCTTGATTCATAACTTTTAAGTCTTTAAACATCTGGTATGGGGACGTCCAATTATACTCTTACTCCAGGACCTGCAAATGTTAGGGACAAGCCTGGAGAGGAGGGAATGGATGGAGAGGGAATTTAAGAGGCTGACGAGCCAGCACCAGGAGGCCAGTTGGATGCTGCACGTGTCCCAGGTTTCTGACCCAAGGAGATTTTACTTTTCTGAGAAACGGATTTCATACACAGAGAGAAGAGTGGGTCCATCATTTAATAATAGTACTAGCAGGAGAGAATAGTGTCAAGCAGTAGAGGAACATCAGAGGAACATCTCAGAGACAGGTAGAATCTGAGTAATGAGCTAGTGGGTAGTTGTGGGGAAGGAGTAACGGAGACAGATTCACAGTTTCCCCATGTAATGCATATTGTTGTGGATTTCAGATAGAAGCTATGGAAATCAGCCTGCCAAATATTCACTACTTTACCATAGACATGTCCCAAATGGGACTGATCAACAGGGAAGAGGTAAGAGAACCTCAAACATATTTAAAGCACGTTTCCCCCCACCCAGTCTTTACCCCTCTTTACCCCTCTTTATAAACTTGGGATGATACTATCCCCAACAGCTCTTGCTTTTGGAATGTTTATAGTTGCCACTGTTTAGAGCCCTCTTAGACTCTGGCCTTTCACTATCTGAGGCTGGAGCATGCTAGAAGTGGATGAATACTTATAAAGGAAGGTTGGAAGTTGCAGAGAGTAAAAGACAAAGAAAGAACAGTGTGCCCAAGGAAATAGCTTTGAGATCTACTTCTCTGAAAATTGCCACAGAAGGTCACAGCTCCATTATTCTTCTATCATGAAGCAATGAGGAGGAAAGAAAGATTCTATTTTCATTTTCTTCTATCATCTTTAACTTTTAAGTAGTCAATTTAAGTGGAATACATTATACACACAAAAAATGAAGATATTTGTGTTTCTAGTTGCCATTACAGCAGGCAAGATGAGGAAGTTCATTTTTTGAAAGGAAACCTTGCCTTGAAAAAAGCACTTACCCTGACTTGTTTTCAGCCATGCAAAAGGCTAGGCCAAGTCAGTGTGTCTGACTAGCCAGCCTGAAGTCCCAACAGGTAGCCTGCTGTGGTCAGTCCTGGGAGATCAGAACTGTCCCTTCCCCAGCTGGACCACTCTCACAATGGCAGGTTTCCCCTATCGGATCCATCTTCCCATGGGCTTCTAGAATGCTAAAAAAATACCATTCTATTGGCTGCTTTTAGTGTGTAGGGGGAGTGAGATAGGAAGGGACTGTCTATTACCATGGCCCTGCTGCTCATATCCTTTGGTGGATAAAGGCCAATGAAGGGAGTCCAAAAGGTCCTACATTCTGGGCCTGCTGATCCAGGAGCCTTATTAGTCACAGCCCCTCTGGCCAGGTACCTTGTTTCTGTTCTGCAAATTATGTTGATGGCTCCATCGGGCTCTGTACCATTACAGCTGGAGCTGGAGGCTGGGGAGCAGTGCTGGGTACCTAAGGTCATGCTCGGGTGCCAGGTGGAGCTGGTATAGGGCCCTGAGTTAAAGAGGAATGCAATCCTGATCCCACTTGCTGTCCACTCAGCTGAAGGAGAGGCAGCACTATTTACTTCAGAGGAAGGAGAGGATGTAGATTCCCAGAATGCCGTTAAATAGAATGTAAAGACTTTTTTGACTGATTACTTTTTTTTTTTTTTACCACTATACATTTCCAGAACTTTTCTTTTTTTCTTGTGTTGGGTCTTCATTGCTGCACATGTGCTTTCTCTAGTTGCGGTGAGCGGGCTTCTCATCGCAGTGGCTTCTCTTGTTGCTGAGCACGGGCTCTAGGCACGCCGGCTTCGGTAGTTGCAGCACGGGGCCCCAGAGCACATGGGCTTCAGTAGTTGTGGTGCGCGGGCCCAGTAGTTTTGACTCGCGGGCTCTAGAGAGCAGGCTCAGTAGTTGTGGCGCATGGGTTTTGTCGCTCCGTAGCATGTGGGATCTTCCCAGACCAGGGCTCGAACCCGTGTCCCCTGCTTTGGCAGGTGGATTCCCAGGGAAGTCCCGACTGATTACTTTCTAAAGGGCAGGAAAGGGACCTGGCCATGTTCAACAAAGGTGAAACCAATGGGCCCCAAACAGAGAAAGGGTCAGGCATCATGACTAGAGCAGTGCTTAGCTCAGGAGCCCCGATGGAGAGAGAAGGGTCTCCCAGAGCCCCCTGATGCCTCGGGCCTGCAGTGATCCTAGCTCGAAGGTGTGCCAGCAGACTGAGGCCACAGTGTCTTTTGCTCAAGAAGTAAGACACGAAGCTTCCTCTGGAGACCTGGAGACAGGAAGGCCCGAGTCCCTTTGGGCCAGGGCTCCGCATAAAGGCACCCGAGTGGCTGAACAAGCTGTCCCCACGTCTGTGTCTGCTTTCTGGGGACGGCCGGAGCCACTCTCGGGCCCTCACTCAGCAGGTGTGTACATAGTGAGGGCAACATATGAGAAGCCCTCAGTGAGTTAGGACACGATAAGAACAGCAGAGAAGTGACAAATGACAGGGTAAGAAGACAGAAGAACTGTAAATGCACAGCTGTCTGGAGCCATTTAGCATTGGGCTAAGAGCCCTGAGGACCTCAAATGTTCCTGAGGGCACGGCAGTATTTAGCATTGACAATGATTGGCGTTCAGAGCGAGTCATTAAGCAAATGCCATATTATGTTCACCACACTCTGTTTAAAAAGCAGGGAAATGTAATGAATTTGAGAAACATTTATATCCTGATGATTAAAATTTTTCAAACAACTCTTTAATTTTCTGCAAAATCGCCTCATGTCTCAACTATTGCCAGAAAAGTAAGGTATTACCTTGCTTGAAGTAACTACTGTAGGGCCTATACAGTTTCCTGCTTAGCAAGTTGTTTTTTGTTGTTGATTTCATATTGATTTGTAGAAAAAAGGGTAGGTCTGTTTTAATGTCTCTGAATTTACCATGTGGTTTTTCTACAGGTCTTGCTACCATTAGACAATCCATATGGCAGAATTACTGGTACAGTCAAGAGGAAGCTGACTTCAAAGCTGTAACATTGTGGCCACCAGTGGGAGTCCATTCTCAGTTGAGGCATTCCTTAAGCCACTTGTGATGCTGGAAATCATAGTGTGTAGACCTGCAAAATTTCAACTAGTATGTTGATTTATAGCGTTCATTTCATGCCTACATGAAAGAATTCTTCTATACTAGCTCAGCAAGGTGTTTCAGAATGAGTAATTATAACATGCTTTGTGGACACAGTTTACTTCACAAATGCTGAGCAGTATTAGAATAATCATAAATCAATATTTCAGTGGTCTTGTTCCTTCCTATCTTAGAGAAGTTTTAAAATCCATTCATTAAGAAGATAATCATGAATCAATGGAGGCGTGATACCAGTTAATTTTGTGCACAAATTTAAGAAGTCAGCATTGTTTTCATCCTACTGATGCTAAAACTTGCTCCTTGGTAATGCAGAAAATGTAATGATAATATCATATTTTGAAAAATATCACCATTGTGACTTCAATTAGACTAAATACTTAAGTCCTTAAGAATGCTCTAGCATATGTATCATTGGGAGTATATTTCCACTCTAAAAGTACTTTTGTAATCTTAATGTATTGGTTTTATGACTTTTACAACCCTTAAAGAATATTTAGTATACACTGAGGCACTGAGAAAAGTGTAAATGGTTTGTCTTTGAAGAATGCATCACTTTGGCACAAAGAGCCACATTTAATAAGTGGTAAGTCAATACCCAGGTGGTTGAATATACATCTAGAAAGACTAGAGACTATATTTATGAAAATATCAGCAATGATGATTTCTGGATGGTGGGATTATGAGTGATTTTTATTTTTTTTGTCATGTGATTTTCACATTTATTAATTTTATAATCAGGGTAATAAATTTAACTGATGGTTTAAAGATGTATGCAGATCTGAGTGGTGGTTATCTTTGTATCAGTTATCTAACACTACTGTTGTATATATACCATAAAGCTTCATAAACTATAATTTTAGCAATCCATGACGAAAACTTGTGCACATGAACATTCTAGATAACCTTCCTCCATTTAAAAATCTCTATTTATTTAAACTTTTTGTCTCCATTTTTGCGGTACGCAGGCCTCTCACCGTTGTGGCCTCTCCCGTTGCGGAGCACAGGCACCAGATGCGCAGGCTCAGCGGCCATGGCTCATGGGCCCTGCTGCTCCACAGCACATGAGATCCTCCCGGACCGGGGCACGAACCCGTGTTCCCTGCATCGGCAGGCAGACTCTCTACCACTGCACCACCAGGGAAGCCCTTTGTCTTCAGTTTTAATAAATACTTACCTAAGAGTATTTAGTATTATTTGATAATTCTGCATTCACCTTTATGATACTGCTACTTAAGGCGGTATGGTGCCGTGTTTGATTGCACAAACTCATTTAAATCCTGGCTCCATCTCTTACTAGTTCTGTGACAAGATTCCTCATCTGTAAAATGGATATGAAAATAGAACCTACCTGATAGGTTTTTTTGAGGATTAAATGAATTAATGTTTGTAAAGAGCAATGGTAGTATTTATGCCCGACACATAGAAATTTCTGTGTTTGTTAAATGAAAAATCCTACCTTCTTTTCATTTGTTGTTAGACCTACATGGAAAGTCATCACTGGACTTTATGGGTGAGATGAGAGATGGGAGGTCTGAGAGCAGCAAACCGTAGAAGTTGCCACAGGCCATTCTAGAGCTGCTGCCTACTTGCAAAGAACATGAGATAAGAAGGATGAAGTAATGTGATAAGGAATGTTTTGTGCTATATTGACTACTCATGTTACAAAATGTGCTTCTACATCATGTAACTTGCATGGCCAAATGGCTAGTACATTTTATTCCTCTGCTGATTTGATAATTCTCTGCAAAGAGGAATTTAGACTCTAACATGATTTTTCCTAAAAGAAAAACAAAAAAAGAAAAAACTTAATTAGGCCCTTTTTACTCGATATGTTTTGGTCATATAAATTTTAGAAACACTGTATTTGTTTCAGAGAAGAAGAGCAGAATTCTTAGAAATTGTGGCTTATTTTATACATATATGCATTTCGCTTCTCCTGAGTTCTTAAAACATTTATTGTAATGAGTTGCAAATGAGCTATTGGAAATTATATCCTAGGTGTGTGGCAGGAAAGCCTGTAGTCTGTGAAAATTTCAAGGACCAGGTTACTGTTTTGTGAAGGATGTTGTATGGTCAGACCACTCAAGATGGCTGTTCTCTTGCTCTCTGTGCGTCCAGCTCCTCTCAGTCCACTGCTCTACCAGTCCCTGCTTCACTCACATGACTATCCAATCCTCTGAATCATAAGGCTTAATCAGTAACTGCCTATGTGCTTGCGCCCTGACCCAGCTGCTGGTTTCCCTGGTAACTGATGAGCCAACCTGATGTCAATTCCGCCTATAAATGGTAGCCTTCTCCTCCCCCAAGTAGTGAGGGTTGTTGCCATGTCCTGTCTGCCATCTGCCAGACATGGTAGGGTGTTGCTCCAGGACCCTTTGTTTTGGATGTGTAAGAGCTCCTATCCAATAAGCCATTGATGTCTCTGTCTCTGTTGCTGGGCTCTTTCTTTGGTCTCAAGCCTGGGCAACTACAAGGCTTGCAGTCCTGCTGGTGCAGCCCAACAATTGGCGAGTCAGCCAAGAGGCCAAGGAGATTCCTGTGAGCACCAAGATGTCAGGAACTAAGGACAGGAAATGGAAAGTTGAGGGGGTACCCCGGAGGTGGCCGTCCGCTAGCATGCGGGGCCCTGTGGCAGCCGACCACCATGAGAGATGTCTTTCTCTTCCATTACATTGACGATACTTCCAGCCCTGTGCTCATGGCTCATCTGACTGCATGGGGGTGGCTGGTGAACACAGACAAAATGCAACAACCTGGATTATCTACAAAACACAAGCAAACCCCTGACCCACCACTCCTAAACAGTTACAGACAGAGGCTTTACTCGGGGAGAGGCTTGTGAAATGGACGTGGCCAGTTACCTGGAAGGGTTTGGTTGCGGCTTGTGGCAACGGCAAAACAATAGGTGCCCTTGGACTTCCAGCCCCAGCTCTGGAAGAGGGCAGAGCCAGGATACAGTGTGATGGAACGGCAGCCATATGCGGCCTACAGTGCCTTACAACAGGTGGGAGACGTTACAAAAGGCCTACCCAAGTCATCAACGAGAAAAACCACTTTTTGTGGTCTAAAAGAGCTATGCACGCTATACAGGATGCCCATGGACACTGAGAGTGACCAAGGAACCCACTTTACTGGCCATGAAGTTCAGAAATGGGCTGATAAAAACACCATACACTGGCGTTTCCACCTGCCTTAAGACCCCACCGCTGCCGGGCTAATCGAAAGGAGGAATGGGCGACTTCAACAACAATTGAGGCTCCCAACACAGGGACACACCCCAGGAGCAACTGTCCCAGTGCCTCCGCCATGTTAACCCAGAGGCAGTTAGTCCACATCATCCAAGTTCAACTGATAACCATGGAAGGACCACCGCCAGCTATTGGTCAGGACAATAACTCGCTTCTGCCCTGGCCACAGGATCTACGCCCAGGGGAACCCACCACGGAAAGGCCCTGGGACTGGCAGGTAAGCCCCCGGTGGTTTGAGTTTGCCACCCTGTGGGTAACAGGATTAGGAAGGACTTGCCGGTTTCCCCTGTCTTCTGCCTGGCCCCAGCCGAGACTACTGAGGTAAGTAACCCGGGCCCTACTGAGAAAGGCACCGCTGTGTTAACCCTGTGGTCTGCTGTTACACTGCCCCTCCCGGCTTCGGCACCGGCTGTGGGCACTGAGGGCGGACAGACGGGATGGCGCTGCCGGCCAGGACAAGAGCACAGGCAGGGGTGGTGTCATCTAGAACGCTGTTACTGCTTGTAGGTCGCTTAACGGTCATGATCTTCCCGGTATCGTGCCTGTTAAACATCTCACATTTCGTCCCTAGTCTGAGCAGAGGGAATCTGTTCCTACTGGGCAGCAGTGGTGGCCTCACTGAAAACGAGTCTGATTTCTGGGTCGACAGTGAGACGCTGTTGTCGTCCTCCTCTGGACTTCAGGGACACCTGACATAAGCGCCGGGCTTCCTGTGGATACTCCTTATCTGCTGGCGTGTGTGCTGCATTTGCGGCATCTGGTTGCAGTGTACCTCTACACACCTGACCCCAGGGGTACTGCAGAAGAGGGGCAGACCCAGATGGTTAGGGCCGTGCAGGATGCGTGGGGATGGAGCGTGTGGTCAGCCCCTCCAGATGGCTGTTCTCTTGCTCTCTGTGCGTCCCCTGCTCAGCCAGTCCCTGCTTCACTCCCGTGACCATCCAATCCTATGAATCATAGGGCTTAATCAGTAACTGCCTACATGCTTGCCCCCTGCCCCAGCTGCTGGTTTCCCAGGTAAGTGATAAGCCAACCTGACATCAATTCCCCCTATAAACGGTAGCCTCCTTCTCCCCCAAGAAGCGGAGGTCGCCGCCATGTCCTGCCTGCCGTCTGCCGGATGCGGTGGACCCTTTGTTTTGGACGTGTTAAGACCCCCTATCCCCTACCCAATAAGCCACTGATGCCTCTGTCACTGTCTCCCGGCTCTTTCCTCAGTCTCAAGGCCGGGCAATTACAAGGCTTGCAGGCCTGCAGGGTGCAGCCCAATAGATGTCTTTTTGTGGTTAGAATTGTAAATTATATGCAGAAAACCAGGCTTCCTGTTTCACCTGCTCCTCTCAGCACTGGCAGAGGAGCAGGCTGTCCTGAGCTGCAAACACCTGTGAGGTAATTTGTATCAAAACACTTTGTAATTTCGTTATGGAGGGTCACATGGACTCTATTCCAATTTTCTGGGAAGCAGAGCTGCTCTCACATCACTTTTCCCTCTCATCGCCACGTGTTTAGCCCAACCCCTCAAGTACTTTCATAGAGGAATAAAGCAGGCGATTCTAGCCCATTCACTACCTGGGAGGCAGTCTGCACGGTCTCAGTGGAGCAGCTGTCACATGGGGCTTGGGGTTTTGGCAGCCAAGATTCTGGCTAAGACTTAGTCCAAATCCTCTAAATCTCATCTCATAGGTTTTCATAGAGACAGTCTCAGAAAATGTCCCTTCCTTTCCTTTTTACAGTTAGACTTAAGTTCACACCATTCTTTACTCTTAGTAACCTGCTTTTTCTCCCTTTTCCCCCCCAATATAATAGAAATAACTATTGAAACAACATTTTACTTTGTCATTGAAACAGAATATACCCTTTTCAATCACCTGCGAGATTCAACTGCAAAAATCTGAATTTCTCTAACCTCCTAACCCTCTATTCAGAGAAAGCACTCTCTTTCCTTTGGACTTGGGGCTGTCTGGACTTCTCGTTTTGTAGTCTCCTTTATGAAACCTTTGTAACTCCTGCTTCCTCACCTGCATGTATGAGGAAACCAAAGCTTATTTCTAAAGACATGGATTTCCAGTCTTCTAACCAGACGCACTGGGTTATTCCTGCTTCCAAATACTAGAATCTTCAACTTTTATTTTTTATAGTCTTTGTTCTTGCTTCTCCCAGAGCTCAGGTGCCTCTCATTCTTCCATTTGCCCAACTCTTTCTCAGAAATTCTTAATGTTCTTTGGATCCTACGGAGACCCTATTGTACATATAATGGCTATGGACCTTCTTCTCAGCAAAACATTCATTCACATCTCTACAGATGCTCAACATCTGTTAAGGAAAAAGTTTACACTCTGTCTTTAAAGTATAAAGGATTCATTAGAAATTTACCACATAAGGAATATATTCAATCAAATGTAGAAGAAAGGCATACTGATTACCTTTATATGAGAAAGGATATATGTGTGTTTAGAATCAAAGAATGGTCGCAGATGTATTAATTTACTGAGGCTACTGTAACAAAGTAACACAAACTTGGTGGTGTACCTAACAATAGAAATTTATTCCCTTATTGTTCTGGAGGCCTGAAGTCCAAAATCAAGGTGTTGACAGGGTTGTGCTCTCTAAAGGTGCTAAGAGGAGATGGTCTTGACTCTTTTAGCTTTGGGTACCTTTAGGGATTCCTTGGTTGAGGCTGCATCACTCCAAGCTCTGCCTTCTTAATTACATCACCTCTTCTGTCAGTCTCCACTGTTTGACCTTTATAAGGACACTTGTCATTGGATTTAGGGCCCACACAGACAACCCAACGTGTTCTCATCATCTCAAGATCCTTAACTTAATGACCACTACAGAGACCTTTTTTCCACATAAGGTCATACTTATAGGTTCTGGCAATTAGGATGTAGACACAGGATTTTGGAGCCACCACTCAGGGAAGAGTAAGCTTCCTGAGGGCAGCTTTTCTGGTAAATATTGAATCTTTAGCTACACACAGGCTACTGTTCCTTGCAGATCTGGGGATGTCACATCCCCTTCCCAGTTTGATCACATAGATGTTTTTAAAATGGAAAAGAGCATGGACTTTGGATTTAGATAGTGTGATATTTTAGACTAGGCTCCACCAATTTCTAAGCTGTATGACCTTGGAGAAGTTACCCTAAACTTTAATTCTCTAATTTTGTAATGGGAGTAACAATACCTACTTCAGAGTAACTGAGGATTAACTGAGATAATGCATGGATTAGAATGCTTTTGGTTGCCAGCAACTGAATACCTTACAGTGTCTTAAACGGAAAGGCCTTCTTATTAAGTTTAGAGATAAGCTATCCAGGATTGATTTGGCAACTCGGGCTCATGTCATCTTTTGCTCTGCTGTCTCCAGTGCGTGGTAATGGTTCCCCCATGGACACAAAATGGGTGATAAAGCTCCTATTAAAGATGCTGTGGTATATTACCCACCCAGGTCTCCCTTGGGACCAAAGCACTCAGATGGCAGAAGTGTTGGTCTCTGATGGCCTATAGTTGGCTCCCTCTGCAGGAATTGCCCTTGGCTGAAGGAGGTTGTCTCACCCAAGTTTAGAGCCACTCCCCGGGAGCAGCTCATATCCAGTGCTGGTCAATGTGGGAGAAACAAAATCTTCATTCTCTTGCCTCAATTGAGACAACCCATCAGGGTCATTCCAGCTCTATAACTCCTGACTGGCTGAGGCTTCAGCAAATGCATCATAGCTCAAATTCTCCCTCTGCTCAATCCTGTGTCCCTGTCTGCTCACAGGCATTGTTCTGGAGAGCACTCCTCACTAAACGTCCTGCATGAAAATCTCAGGGTCTCACTATGTGTTTCATGGGCAAGACTATCTGTGATAGCAGGGTATAGGAAGGGGTCTGTAAAATGGGATTTTAGGAGCTGGGACACCCATTGGCCAGCTGGCAATGAGCCCCCGGAATGTTGTAGTCATGCCATTGTTACAACTTTTACCAGAGTTGAATTGGGATGTGATACTAGAGGCCAGGAATATACTGGCAGGGGCAATATATCAGATGTTGCTGATACAGCCAGATGGCAGAAAAAGTTAGGACTGGGCCCAGGACTTAACTAAGAAAAGCAGAGCTCCAAGAAAGATTGAGTTTTCAACCCTGACAGGTCTGCCACCCCAAGGTTAGGGTCCTGAGTGATGCATCTGAAATCTTGAATCCTCAGATCTCCCTCAACTCTCTGGACCTGCAGAAGTGACCTAATCCTCCCTGTTAAAAGCTAGCACTGCACTCCTTGCCTGAAGACAAGGCAGAGGCTTCTGCCTGGCAAGGAAACATGTGCCCCCTTGAGATGTATCCCCACCTCCCCTCCTGGCTACCAGACCTATAAATAGGATCAATTCACATCGTACACCACCCAGAGACATGCTGGGCCTGCTGCAGGAGGAAAGGGACTATAGGTCAAAAGAGGAGCAAAGACTCGATCAATATATACAGGATCTGGAGGATTATACATGGGACTTGATACTGAGGGTGCTGATGGGATAAAACCTATCAGACTTTCAATCAAGGAAGAAAAGAAGTGGTTTCCATTTGCATGGGATGGATCATTGTATACGTTTATGGTTTTGCCCTAGGACTACATTAACTCTCTTACTATTTGTATATGTGACCTGGACCATCTGGACATTCCTCAGAACATCACATTGGTCCATTGTATCCATAATATCATGTTAATTGGACTGGAAGAGCAAAAGTGACATTTGTTCTCTGGAGAATGGTAGAGAAACCCATCACAGGCCTACCGTATTAGTGAAGTTTTTAGGAGTCCAGTGGTCTAGGGCAAATCTGTCCCACAACCTAGTTTTGTAAGTTTTAATTGGAACACAGTCATGCCCATTTCCTTATATATTGTCGTGGTGGCTTTTGTGCTACAATGGCAGAGTTGGGTAGTTATAACAGGCTGTTTGGCCCACAAAGCCTGAAATATTTACTCTGGCCCTATATAGAAAATGTTTTTGATCCCTAGTCTTGGGCATTCCAGGACATCCCTTCCAAAATAAAGGACACATTACTGCATTTCGAATTTTCTACCACAAAGAAGAAAACACTGTGCCTAGTAGTCTCTCCAGGTTTCAGAGGCGTCATGTTCCACTGGGATATCCCAATGGGAATATTCACCCAACCCATTTACTGAGTGACAAAGAGGGCTTCCAGTTTTGTGTGGGCCCAGAGTAGTAAAAGGCTCTGCAACAGGTCCAGGCTGGGTACAAATATTCCTGCTACTTGGGCCATATGAATCAGCAGAGCCTATGCTATTAGAGGTGTCTCTGATTGTGGAAGATATGGGATTTATGGTAAGTCCCAGTAGGAAAATTATAAGACAGACTCCTAGGATTCTAGAGAAAGTCTATACTATCTGTAGCAGAGAATTACTGACCATTTGAAAAATAGCTCCCAGTGTGTTATTGGGTTTTGGTAAAGACAAATGTCTGACTAAGGGGAAGCAAGGGATTCTGTGGTGGAGCTGGTTTCTATCAAACCTATCAAGTATTACCGTCTGGCGGCCTAGCAGCAATCCATTGTAAGCTGGAGGTGATAGATCCAGGATTAGGCACAAGTAGGGTTACAGGACACAAGAAAGGCATATGGCCCCAATCTCCACATCATACACCACTGCTTCAGCACCTCTCGTGGCTGTAAGAGCCACACTCTTCTTATGACAGTGGTGATGGGAAATCCTTCTAACGAATAAAGCTTCAGGAAATGCCCCAAAGGGTCATCTACTTTGGGGGAAAAAAGTGGTTTTAGATAATATATAAACTCATGGGCAGTGGCAAATGCCCTGATTGGTTGGTAAGGATCCTGAAAAGAGAAAGATTGGAAGGCTGGGGAGAAAAAAAGAGGCTTGTGAATGGATCTGTGCATATTAATCATGTTTTTAATTTTCTGTATTTTATGTTTTGACATCTTGGGGGCCTTAAAGACCCAGGGAGAGATTGCTCCTCCCACAGGTAGCTAGTACCTAAAGAGAGAAAACAACTTACTTGACAGCATGCCTCTCATATGCAAGTCAACCACCTTCTTATTGAACAATCAAACACCAAGCCAATACTTCCCCTGCCCTATGTCAACCCAAGGCCAGGAACCAGAGAGCTAGAGATAGCCCCTATGCCCCAAAAGCCTGCTGGAATTATTCAAACCAGACAACCTTAAACTATTTACTCTGCCCTGCCTGGTCTTTACAGCGGTTACCCCAACAAAACCTAGGCTTTCCCTGAGCTTCTGCTTCTGTCTCCTAACCAAAACCTTATGTTTCCACTGTGGCCCTGCATGGCATGGCTTGCCCCCTTTTCTCAGGAAATGTAGGTAATTAATTTTTTTAAGTTAAAACCTGGGCACAAGTCTCTGTGGGAGTGGTCATTAAATGTGAATATTTTTGTATTGTATAACATCTACCAAAGGGCATCAACCATGGAAGAGGCACTGGCCAATCAAGTAGACAGAATGACTTGGCCAGTTGATGTCAGTCGGCCTCTGTCATTGGCAATCCCAGTGCTGGCACAATGAGTTCATGAATAGAGTAGTCATGGTGGCAGGGACAGAGGCTATGCATGGACCCAAAAGCATGGAATCCTGCTTTCCATTACTGATCATAACTGTTGCTAACAAATCTCCAACTTTCTAGTGGTAGAGACCAATATCAAGTGAGATCTTTATGGCACAAATCCTTGAGAAGACTAATCAGCTACTTGGCAGCAAATTGAATACATAGATTCTTTTTACTCTGAAAGGATCAGTGACTCATCTTAACTAGAATTGATATATATTTTGGATATATGTTTCCCTTTCCTGCCAGTGGGGACTCAGCCAGCAGCACTGTCCAAGGGCTTACACATTAATCTTGCATAACATTACTCAGACTAAGGGACCAAAATACCTATTTTAAAGGAGATGTGGCAGTTTGTAAATGACCATATGATCCACTTGTCCTAGCACATACTGCACCATCCAGAAGCTGCTGGCCTGATAGTGATGGAGTGGTTTTTTAAAGGCATAACTGGGGCTCCAGGTTGGGGATGATACTATGTGATGATGGGGTATCATCCCCCAGGATGTAGTACATTCCCTAAACACTTGATTCTTATATGGTGCTATGTCTCCCAAAAGTAGAACACGTGGATCTGGTAAACAAAGTGTAAAAATAGAAATGGCCCCACTTACCATCATCCTAGTGACCCACTTGGGAAGTTTGTGCTTTCCCATCCTCTCAACTCCAGGCTCTGTTTGTGTAGAGGTCCTGTTCATAGAGAGGAGATACTTCCACCATGGGTTTAAAGTGAGAGTAGTTTAAAGTGAAAGCTACGGGGTTGTACAATAAGCAAATTTGACAATTCTCAAGAAAGGCAGCTGTTTCCAGCCCACTACACAGCCAAGAGAGAATCATAATCAGACTGAAACCACAGGACATTTATGAAGGAGAAATGACATTGTAAAATGTGACAATGCTGTGAGTTTTAATCGAATGGTGGAGAGAAGCAGTGACACATATAAATCAAATAATTGGATTCTTAGAAAATCAAAGACACTGAGTGCTGAAATAAACTTCTAGTTGAAACTTTTATTTTACATGGGAGGCAGTTGAAGCAAGAGAGGTTAAGAGGCTTGTACAAGGTCTTATATAGATAAGTCGGCAGTGGATCCAGGACTAGAACCCAGGTCTCCTGACCCCTAGGTCCAGTGTTCCCGTCCTCTTCTGTGGATTCAAATCTCCAGTTTTCCCTTTTAACTATGTGTGAATTAGGCCAATGTTAACTTATTCTGCATTCTACATGCACACCATACAGAAGGCTGATGAATAGCCTACAGACATTCTGGTGGCTGGGAGAAGTCACGTTAGCATTAAAAATTCATTATAAAATCAGCCCAAATAGACAATTAGACAAACTGATGTCAACCTAATTGGCTCAAATTAATGCAGATCTACTGAGATTTTTAAAAATTTTATTAAAAAAATTTTTTTTGCTGTTTATTATTGACCCACACGTCTTCATTAAAATCACAAAGGTATCAGAGGTCTCCCTTTCCTTTGTCTCACAAAACCATTTTGAATGTCATTGAATGTTCATTTTGGATTAGGAAGAGGATGTATTTAGAATGCACCAAATGCCTCAAACTAACTTCTCTATGTCTTTGGGGACCAATAAAAGCTTATATACATTTTGCTGAGCACATTTCCCTTAACTCAGCGTAACAATTTTTCATGGCGCTTAAATTATGCAAGTTTTTTCCTTTTATGTGCCTTTATGAAGATAAAGCATCTAGAACCACCCAATATCCAAGGACCTAAGAAAGTAATTATTTTATATTTCAGTAATATTAGGGTGCACCAGATGAACAATACATTGGAGTTTAGCATGTGTTTGTTAATTCTGGGACTGGGCTGGATTTAAAATGGAGTGAGATCATAGTAATAAAACCACACTTTAAAGCATTCGTCATGTAACACTAATGACTGTACAATGTACTCTCAATCAATCCTCCATCAACCTTATGAGATTGGTACTATGGAAGGATTGCTAGCTTCCCCCCAGTATCCATCCTCCTGTCCTTGTTTAGCTGAATACTTGGCTGCCTGAAAGAAAGACTAGATTTCCCAGCCTTCCTAGCAGCTAGGTATGGCCAAATGACTAAGTTCTGGTTAAAGAGGTGCAAGTGGAAATGCTGTATGAAACTTCTCATAATAGGTATCTTTCTCTCCTCCACCTCCTTCTTGGCTAGAATACAATTGTGATACTGAAGCTTAAGCAGCCATCATGGACCACATAGGAAGCTATGTGTTGAGGATAGTAGAGCAAAATTCTAGAAGACTGGGACCCAACGATTATGGAGTAGCCATACCAACTCTTATCTGCTTACCTTGAGACCTCATATATACTGTAGAGAAATTCTGTCTTGTCTAAGTCACTGTTATTTGGGTTGTCAACTGAAACGAATCCTAACTGATACACTGAGGCTGTCTGTCCTGAGATGTACTGTAAGTATAAAATACACAGTGGATTTTGAAGACCTGAAGAAACGATTGTAAAGTACATCATTAATAATTTTTATATTGATTACATATGGAAAATGGTAATATTTTGGATATACTGGGTTAAATATATTCTCCTGTTTCCTTTCACTCTTTAAAATGTGACTACTAGAAAAATTTAAATTGCGTATGTGGCTCATGTTTATATTTTTATTGGACAGTGCCAGGCTAGTGCTGCTTTGCTTTCTGTATCTGCACTAGAGAATAGGTGAGGTACCTGAGGCTAAGAGGAGCCGTACAACTTACCCAAGTTCCCATGTCAAGTCAATGATGGGGCTGGATTCATGCTCAGAACTCTCTGGAGCAGCCCCAGTGCTTCCACCATTGTACCACAGTGCTTTTCAACTGGTGTCACTGGGTTCTGGCACAGCAGAGAGGATACTGGCCCGAACATTCTTTTTTTTTTTTTAATAAATTTATTTATTTATTTTTGGCTGCGTTGGGTCTTCATTGCTGCGTGCGGGGTTTCTCTAGTTGCCGCGAGTGAGGGCTACTCTTCTTTGCAGTGCGTGGGCTTCTCATTGCGGTGGCTTCTCGTTGCAGAGCATGGGCTCTAGCCACGTGGGCTCAGTAGTTGTGGCTCGCGGGCTCTAGAGCACAGGCTCAGTAGTTGTAGTGCACGGGGCTTAGTTGCTCCGCGGTATGTGGGATCTTCCCAGACCAGGGATCGAACCCGTGTCCCCTGCATTGGCAGGCGGATTCTCAACCACTGCACCACCAAACATTCCGAAGCCCCAAACATTCATTCTTAAAGGCAGGAACTGCTGGTTGTTTGAAGAGTGTTACTGAGTTTTCCTCAAAATACATTTATATTCTGATAAATTTTATAGTCTTATTTTCAAATTGTCTATTTCCCAGTATATAAAAATAGAGTATAATCCACTTTCCTTATTCTGTGGAAGAAGGACATATTTTTTATTTGGAGATTGCCTGGCATCCTCAGCTTTTGTGATTTCTCCCTAAAGACAACTGTAAACAGGAACACCCGGTCCAACTAAGGTAAAGAGACATCAACCTAGCTACCTATTGTGGGTAGCCGAAAACTGCACTTGCTTTACTCACGGGGTCCTCCATTATTCTGCCCCTCTGTTAGACTAGACACTATTTTCTTGAGATTCACAAAGACACGGCAGCCACAGTCACCAAATGAGCCTGGATGTGATCATTTTAATCTCTTTCTCTCTGTATAGAACTGCCAGTACTGGCCAGAAATGGTACTCAAAATACTTAATTGCCTACAGAGCTACAGCATGAAGCTAACAAGCTGCTCATTAATGCACCCATTGCATGCTCTCTCCTTCCTGTAGATTCTGTTCCTGGTTTAGAAGCAGAATTAACAAGTTTTTTTCTAAGAGGCACATCAGTCCTGTAGCAGTCAGGTATTTGAACATTTAACTTCATCTTGCAAATCATTACAGAAAACACTTAATGGCTCTCTGCCCAGACCTGACCCCTGCAGATCCCATTTGTAATGACCGTCAAAGACAGATGGTTCACCATCAGCAAGTACTTTTTGCATTCGGCTTCTAAATATGGGAGTGGTTGGGCAACTCTAGGTCGTTAGACTTTCAAATTAAATACCTTCAAAGATATATTTCACTAATGCAATAGAAGGACACTGTGTGCCTCTGACAGTGGATGCTAAGCTCAGAGGGACAAATTCCTGCTCACATAGGATATTTGTTGAGGACAAAATGAAGAGACTGCTACCAACTGGTCTCTTTTTCATTGTCATCCTATCCACTAGGTATCAAAAAATGATGCTTAAGCCTGCTGCACATTCCAATGCAATATGCCAGCATGTTTTCTTTCCAGCTAAATCTACATGCAATTTCTACTTCCTGAATTAACTTACTCTAAGGAGGCTCTTTGTGTGTGTTCTTTGTTTTAGATCAGAGTCCAGTTAGTGTAAAAGGGCGCAGCTGCTGGTTGCAAGATATTAGGGAAGTAAAGAGACTGTAATAAATTGGAGCTTTCGGCCTCACTTAGAAGAACACAGATGTAGTTGTAAAAACATACACATACTGCACTGGCCAAAGGAAAACACGTCAGCTTAGATTCTACTGAAAAGCAACCGGTTTGTGACCTTGCCTATAAATCAATTCATTAAATGTCCTTTGTAGAGTCTGGATCTGAGGTTCAAATGTGGGGAGGGGAGGTGGAGTGGCAATTACTTTTTAAAATCCCTCGTGATTCCGATATCCTGTCTGCACCTCTGGTTGAGAATAATCAAATTCATCATTAAACAGTTCTCACATAAAATATATTGCCTTCAAGGCAAGCTCATTCCCACTTATACTTATGAATTGCTTCCTTATGTAGCATGCGTTTTTGCTGTTTGTTGCAGACCCAGATCACATTAATAGAAATCCAGTGTGATCTGAAAAGAAATCAGACATCTCTGGTTTTACAGCTGTCTGGAGACAAAGGCTGCCTACCTGCTGAATTTCAAGTACTTCCAGCCTCTCTCTATGGCCTATTTTGATCACACTGCTTTTCCCTGGATGGGGTGGGGGAAGGAGGGAGGGAGGAAAGCACCTTCAGATATTGCCAAGGCACTCAGGCCTGCCTGTCATAGGCCTTTATTCTGGGTGTAAGAAAGGCAGACTATCTTTAATTTGCTAATTTTGCCTGAAAGCTGTCAACAGAGACTGAGGAATGATTTGATTATTTTTCAGTTTGCTTTTCAATTAAGATATTTTCCTGTCCTTTTTTTTTTTTTTTTTTCTGACAAGCATTTATAGAGTAGTCCAGGTCTAATGATTAGTTGAGTTAGGTTGCGGGTAGTGAACAAGGCTTCCAACAGCTGTGAAAGGTAACTGTGATAAAAAATATCCAGAGACTGAAGGGAATGTGAGCCCAAGTTCAAATCTAGAGAAAAATACAATACATAGAGAAGATACATAGAGAAAAATACACACTTTCAGTGTCATTTTCCCCAGTGTTCAACAGCCGGCTGACAGTGTTAACAGGAAATTGTCCCCTAATACCCCTTTTCCTTTGTCTACAGAATAATGGGAGTTTTGAATTTTAGTTGGGCCCACCAGCTCTAAGAAACAAGCTTCTCTTGCAGCTTAGGTATGGGAATGTGACTGAATTTTGGATAGCAAAATATAAGAGGAAGTAATACTACTTCTTACTACAATTTCTTGGAAGTGTTCTTAAAGGAAGGAGGTATGTTCCTTTTCTCTTTTCTTCTCCCCACTAGTTGGAATTCAAGTGGTGATGGTGAGAGCTGAAGCAGCCATCTTGGGCTGTGAAATGATTCTGGGAATGAATAGCTGCATGATGGAGCAAAAAGATAGGAGGAACTTACTTCCCTAACATCATGGAGGGCCTTACCGTCCTTAGCCCCTCTATCTGGACATTTACATACAGAAAAGCAAGCTTCTGTTTTGTTTACATTACCTGGTGGGGTAGTGAGGGAGGCAATTTTTTTTTATCATTCACAGCCAAATCTTTTCCAAACTAATACAGAAGGAATCAGGTAGACGCACAGAAGCGGGGCTCGGACATTCCTCATGCTATCCTTTTGAAGTAGAGAGGGCTCAAACATCATCACTATTTCACTTGTGGGAAACTCCTTCAGAGAGGTTAAGTCCTTCCTTCCATCTTCTTTCTGTCTGATCTTCTGTCCCTTCTTTCCAACCCAGGTCTCCAGCAGGTGTAGTCCTCCTGTTTTGCCACTATCACACCTCACAGTACTTTACTATAGTCTGCCTTTTGGTCTTATGTGTTTTGTAGACTGTGGAAAGCTGGGGATGGAGAATGTCTCTTTTGTAAATCCTTCTCCCACTTATGCAAAACAAAGCATTACTTAAGTTTCAGGGAATTCCCTGGCAGACCAGTGGTTAGGACGCCGCACTTTCACTTTCACCGGGATCAATCCCTAGTTGGGGAAAAATGTGAATTAATTTGGAATACATTTCTGAACCCCACTCACTATACCATTTCCTCTGTTTCTTTTCACTCTCATCTTTTTAGACTTTCTTTTCTTTAGAGAAAATATCTCCACAGGGGACTGAATTATAACACTCTCTAAAATACGGACTATTAACTTGAGGAGGGGAAAGAGGGAACTCTGGGGAGTCCATCAACTCTGCAAAGTTTTGTATGTGGGAATATGAGCTTTCATCTGGAGGGAGGGTCCAAAGCTTTCATCAGAATTTCAAAAAAACCCCACAAGACCCCTTCCCCCACTGGCCTACAGCAAAAAAAAAAAAAAAAAAAAAAAAACTGTCTAAAATGACACCTAAACTTGGTTGTTGGATGGGGGTAAGGAATAAGGCCTAACAGACAATTCAGTTCATAAAGAAGATAAATCTACATATAGATCTATATGTTTTCAATATCTAACGTTTATTTTTTAAAGAAGGCTTAACTTTCTCTCCATGGTTTCAAGGAGTTACCTTAATCCTTAAGCCCAACCAAAGAGGCAACCAAACTGAAAAGATCAAAAATAAATACACTGGGAATAAACTGAAGCAATGCTTTATTGTGACCACAAAGCACCAATTCAACAAGGCATTGACACACAGAGATTGAACAAATGTCTCTTTGAACAGAGATGTAGCAAGCCCACTTTTTCAAGTTCTTAAAAACAAGTACTCAAATTGGAAATCAAACAAAGCATCAGAGCAATTAAAAAAATATTACACCATCATGAAGGAATATATATATAAAAATATTCTGTACTAGTAACAAGGCTTTTCAATCTATAACTCTTGGCAAATTTCTTCAGAAACAAATTATTATAAATACAAACCATAAAGTGAAAAACAAAATGCTTTCTTCAGAAACAAAGAACCAATTTTAAAGCAGATCTATGCAGAAAATACCATTACCCCCATGAAAGCTAGCTGAAGATGGATGGATGTCCCCAAAATACAACAGAATTTCTCTTTTCAGAGCTACAGTCTGCTCCTGAAGGGGCCATGATGCATGTCCGTTTCAAACAGCGCAGCATATCCCAGTGAAACCTTAATAAGGTCAAGTGGAGGACCCTCTACAAAAAAGGGTGTCGGCAATTCCATCCAAATAACACAAGCTCTAAGGAGCAGAGGAATTCAAGGGAGGCACAATCCCTTTCTCTTTCTCCCCCTCCCCAAGTTCTTGCTTTTGATCTTCCCACATCTGTAACTGAAAGATGCTCATACCATTCGATTCTTTTTTCAGGAATTTGGGAAAGCAAACTATGAAGAAAATCCTCTTTGTGGGGAGGGCTGTCTAATCTCATCAAAGATCATTCTATTTGACAAACTCCACAAGGTAAACCATCCTGTCCACATGTCCTCGCTCCTCCTGGCTGAGTTCAGGTCAGCCGATGGATTGCCTAGTCTATCCAATAGGATAACGTTTCATTTGATTGAGATTCTTTACATATACACATGTATGTATTCTGTTTACAAAGTTTCATCACATGAAACTAAATTATGTCATTATGTATTTTTTGAGGTCCAAGACCCCAATTTGACTATACTATGAAGAGTTGTTCTTTAAATGCTTTGTCTGCAGAGGTTTTACGTGATACTCATAGATTTTCAGAGCAGGCCCCAATTTTAACTGAAGTCCTGTCAACACATCATTTCTTGTCATCAGTAGCAGGGATTTTCCATCAATTTCCTATAATGGAAGCAGAGGGTAAAGCTCAAGGATAATGAAGAAAAAAAGCAAGGTCAAAGGAAGAAGTCGTATTGCTTGTCTCCACGCTAAAAACATTATTTTTTTAATAGTGCCAAAAATGGAATCTTCTACTTTTATCTTCCACCTTTTACATTTATTTTGGAGTTAAATATAATCTATAGCTGATCTTGTTTTCAAGATCACATCACAAATGTCACATCTTAAGAAACTGACAGCAAGCTTGGAGTATGTACCCTGAACGATCAAAGATGCTGCTTCTGAAAGGAATAATGACACTTTCCACTTGTAAAATCTGTTGAAGTTTACGCAGAATTTTTGTCTAATTCCAAAACAAACCCTATAAATTAGGACAGGCAGGGATTGCTATCTTAATTTTATAGGCAAACCAAGGATCAAGGCAAGAAGTTAGCCTGCCTGAGAAGTTAGGAAAGGGTGGCACAGAATTTGAACTCCCATCTGCCTATGGCCAAAGCCGATGTTCTTTTCATAACTCACTTCTGTTTCTCTTGACACTTAGAAGTAAATATGTGTTGCCTCGATGGACCAATGGGAACCAGAGCCTTGGGTTTTCTGAAACCTTTTCAATCTTAACAATGGACACTGGAAAAATGACTTACTCTCTGTGAACTTCTTTCCTGTCCTTTAAAAGGAGAACCATTCTGCCTCAACCTGAATATCAAGTCTCATGCTACCCCACTTCATCTCAGTGGAGCCTCAAGATTCCAAAGAAGGTAGCGAGGGGCAGAGCTGTGCCCACCACAGATTCCCTCCCCTATTCTCCTCGCAGTCCACTCCCCACTCCTCTCAAGTCCCCAACCAGGTGGACTTCACTCCAGGTACCCTGGAGACTACAAACCTTTGGAATGAAATAAAAATAGGCTTCTCGTGAAAGGGATAAGGACCCCAAATATAGAAAGTCTACAGTTTGAAAACCTTTGGAAAGGATGCACTGAGAAGAATGCCGAATGCCACCTTCTTTTTGTTATTGTTTGTTGTGAGGAGAATCTGAGCTGGTTCTTAGGAAACCTGGGTTCAAGAGATGGACCAGCTGCACATGCTCAGTAAGCCTCGACACAGCTGTTCATGATTTTACCCACCTCCCCACTGATGGACAGACAAGGAGGCACTGTGTGCAACTGCAGCTACATAAAACTGTGACTCCCTCCTACACTGTCCCCAAGAGGGCCATTCCTCCAGAGTCTCTCATGTATTTTGCCAGGCTGTGAGGAAGATGTGCTCTGAATGTCTGAGTATGTGGGAGGTACAGCACCGGGCTAGGGGCTGAAGAAACACCCACTTTGTGACCTTAGGCAAGTCCCTTCCTCCTCTGTCTCCTCGGTTGATAATATGGGATATTGGGTTTTGACAGGATTTCATGAGATACCACCCTTGCAAGTGTTCCCTGAGCTTTGTGTTACACAATCACACGTCAGTATTCCGGGACAGACTGCAGCCCTCATTTTACAATTATTTAAGGACAAAGGAATTGACTTTTCAATCCTAAAGTATCTTGTTCTATTTAGGCAGCTAGTAATCCCAAAGACTGTCCATCAGTAAAACCTGCAAGTATGAGAGTTGGAGAGGAGCCCTGACACCTGGAAACCACTGCAGCAGCTCTGAAGGCATTGTGAGGTCACAGGAATCTGAATCGCAGGTTACATCAAAGCTCATGCTCTATCTTACACACTGAGATGAATAGTGATTCACTCGGGCTGCTTCCAAAAACAGCAAAGCCCTTCCTGCTCTCCATCTTTCCTTTGCTGTTGTTTGCTCATATTTAACTTACCACATATTTTAAACGGGGGCCAGGAGGAGATGCCACTGCTTTCATTTCTATACAAGAAAACTTCCTTGACTAGCTGCAAATGAATTTTTTTTACATCTTTGTTGGCAAAAAGTCCTTCTACAACTCAGCATTTCTGTCAAAAGCCAAGTACGTCTGTGAAAAATGCTGAAATTTGGATTTTATTTAAGACAAAATGGAAAATCATGTTTCATGCTCCAATTTGATTTTCCTTTGTTTGGTAGCTACACTGCCATTCACCTCAGATGAGGGTTGGTAAAAGAAAGCTCCATCTGGAATTCCTCATTTAAAAATTTTTGAAGTGAATATAATTCATATATACAACAAAACTCTCCTCTGAAACCATGACTATGGCAGCTCAGATGAATGGGAGTGGAGATGGCATAATGGAAATGGGAGCTTCCAGGTCAAACAAACTGCAGTCTGAACCCTGTCTCCACAACTTATTGTGTGGCTCTGGGTAAGGGACGTAACTTCCCTGAGCCTCAGTTTCCAAACTTGTAAAATGGAAATAACCCCCTGAAGAATTTTGGAGGTTAAAAATGATTAGTTCATATCACGCACCTAGCACCGTGTCTGACATATAGGACGTTCTCAATGACTACTAAGTGGAAATGTGTAGGCTTTGAAAGAACTGGGATGTGTTCCAATTCCAAATCCATCTTCTGTTTCTTTTCTGGAAGTATGTCCCCTGCCTGAAAGCTACCCTTTGCCAGACGGATGCAGGTATATTCTTGTTCAAGTTCAGAAAATTCACTGAGATTAAAAAAGTTCATAGACCACATAAAAATGTGTCTCATAAAAATCACAAACATAGGAAAGTTCCTTGATTAAGAAAGCTAATCATTTGTTATGTTATTTCTAGAAAAGCTTGCAAGGCAAATGAAATCCAACTTTTGCCAGTCAGCATGGTATACTAGGATGCGCGTGAGACTGGAAATCGGGAGACAGAGGTTCTAACGCAGACTCCATCAGTAACTTTCCACAAGGAACCACTCCTCTGGAGCCTAGTCTGTGTATAAATGAAGGAGTTGGAGTGTGACCGGATCCAGTTAAACAAACAAATGAAAAAAATCCCATGATTTTGCATTAACAATCCAAAATTCAAAACAAAAATATAATTCACATCTTGGGATTTTGTTTACATTTCTGTGTTAAGGGATAATTGTTTGTTAGTTTCAGTGAAACTTTTTACATTGCTTCTGTCTTCTGTCTTCATGTTCGAATAACCAAGTGCCTGCTGGGCAATAATACTCAAAATGCTTGCCTACTTAAGTTCCCGCAAGTACTCATGCATGAAAGTAAGGTTTAGAGATGACAGGTGTAAATTTCCAATGAGGCCAAGACCCTAGATCTAAAAATAAATGAGTAGAATCTGTAGATGTTATAGCTCAGGAGATAAGCATGTGTTTCAGAGTAAGACACTATGTTATTGCTTATTAGGTGGGGCCTGGGGCAAGTTACTTAATCTCTCTAAACCTCATTTCCTTATCTATATGGGGGTGGGGGGGAAGTAGCTACTGTATCTCACTGCTGAAAAGATCATTGAGATAACACATGAAGTAGAATTCCTTACTTCTACTGAGCAGTCAATAAATCCTAGCTATTTTTAAAAGTATATTTAAAAATCTTAACCCATTTACTTTTCACTCTTTCTCTGACAACTTTATACAATAAGTGACTCTTTCAATTAAGCTTAACTATGATATGGTCCATTGGAAATGGGGGAAAAGAAGAGGTGGGGAGAGAAGAAGCAAAGAGAAAGAGGCTAGGAAGAGAAAAAGGGCCATCAAGAAAGAGGCAATGGATAATAACAAGGTAGGGCGGGGAAAATACAGGAAGAGGAGTCAGTGGGATTTATAACGGTAGGGCCCTGCAAATGTCTCAGAAGGCCATATCTGTGGTGGTCTCTACTGTCCCAGATAGAGTACAGGAGAAAAGAAGGCTCAATTTAGAATCAGAAGACTTGGGCTGGAAGCCAAACTCTGCTGCTTCCTAGTTCCTATGGAGCATCTGGCCCTTATTCCCTCCCTCTGTGAAATGAGAAATTTGTATTAAGCTGACCCCTGTCCATTCCAGTTCAACACACTCAGATTCCAATTCTGTCTTTGATAAGCATCAGACTCACCAGCCTCACAGCAAAGTCTCCCCGTGGAAGAACACGGCAGCAACTCCTTACCAGTGACGTGGAGGAATCTGATGAAACAGGCGTTCTTTTCCCACTTCAGTCTTCTGCCTCACATATTCTAGAACTTTCTTTATAACAACTTCCTTGCCATTCACTATCTGGCTACAAGTGGTGACCAGTTTGAAGTTTCCCACTCCACTGCTTATAAAAGGTATAAATGTCACAGAGGAAGGGGAATTTGGTCCAGAGCCCAGGGATACAAAAGTGGAAAATCCTGTGTCCAGTATGGGGGTCACATAAAAAAAGGAGGAGTGGAACCTCCTGGTCCTACCCACACAGCCACTGGGAAAACAGTCTCCTGAGAAGGGCTCTTTATCTTCAAAGACATTTTGAAAGCCACAGTGTGGCCTCTCAAACCACAGTTCCTCCTTCAAATCATCCTTGTCCCTGCCATCTCCTGTTTTCCCTTTTGATGCAATTCCTTCTGGACTTGTCATAGTTGTTGTGTTTCTCGGCATCAGACAAGACGGCATAGGCCTCTGCTACTTGACTGAACTTCTCCTTAGCTGCCTCCCGGTTTTCTGGGTTCTTGCCTGCGTGGACCCCAAGAGCTAACTGGTGATAAGCCTTCTTAATATCAGAGGAGGAAGCATTTTGTGGCATCCCCAGTACTTTGTAGTAATTCACCATGTTTCTTGAAAGGACTTTTCCTCACCAAGACACAGAGTTTATTTTCTGAAGAATTTCCAGGTAACTTTGGAAAGGAAGATGGCGGACTACTCAAGTCTACAGCAAGACCTTTTGAATCATATCACATGATTCTTGGGACAAAGGCTCTTCTGGGGGAGAAATTCCTATTTGGAGCTGGTATCCTCTACAATGTCCCCACCCCTTCCCTGACCTCTGCAGCTCATTGTGGGTGGAGTGACTATGAGCTCAACACTATCATCCAATGACTATCAGCTGATGCTGTGCTTGCCTTGCAATCCTATTGGTGGAAAATTTGGGGTGGATAATATACATCTTGGAGGACAGAAACTATCTGTGTGGCTCAAAAAGAAGTCTTTACCTCATTTGTTAAAGTAACAATTGGAAGCAACATGGGTCTTGCATTTATATCAGACACAAAATCCATTTCTGCTCATTATGCAGGCTCATGCCTTCAGTAATGTAATGGGTATCTCCCTGTGGATATCTGCTGCGGGCACGAAATGGGTGATAAAGGGGCTCTATTCCAAAAAAATCACGTACATATTTCTGATGAAGGAAAGAGACTGAAACTCATGTCATCAAATGAGGAAACTAGGTTACAAAGAATTCTGCCTAGATAAGAAAGAAAGAATAGATTGAAGGAATAGAATTAGAAGTGAAGGCTTCACATGTATGGTCAGATAAGGCTTCTTCACTTCAATTGATCTCTTAAAGTTAGTCTTTTTGAAATTTATCTCTGGACTTAAAGATAGAACTAAGTAGCAGTGTCACATCAGCCAATGCTTTAAAGAATGGCTTTAAAGCTCAAGTGTAGCAAGGCTGCTCTTTTTCCAGGACACACAACTACACATTTCCCAGACTTCCTTGCAATTCGGTGTGGCCGTGTGACCACATAGTGGCCAACGACATGTGAAGGGATGACGTGCACCTCTCTCCAGCCTGGTCCATAAAACCACCATGTGTGCTCCTTCTTGCACTTTATCCTTACACCAACTGGATGTCAGTGCCCAAGTGATCTTGAAAGCATACAGCTGAAGATGACAGAGCTCCCATCAGCCTGGGACCTTGAATTACAGTGGAGCAGAACACCTCCACCAACAACCTTGGACTATTTATATTAAGCAACTTCTACTATAGTTAAGCCATTATATCTATTTTCATCTACTTGTGACAGCAGTTGATATCTACTCTAATACACCAACCATTTCTACAACTTCACCTTCCTTATTAGAACCTAATTTTATAATGTCATCAACCAGAAAAGTCCCACCTCTGCCACACTGGAAGTCCAATATCCTAGTCTATCTCTCACTCCTCCCTCCCATTATACCCACTTTTTCATTTCAACTCCTCTTTCTCCAGGGTAATGAGTCCCCTGCAGACTCCTCTTTTGTATCAAATCTGCACCCACTGGTTGGCCCTTGGAACCATTCTTTTACATGCCCTCTCAAATCACCCTCTTAGGCTATTAGCCCTCTACTGTGCCCATGCCATAAACACTCCAACCAGGAGCAGTCTAGCAATCAATCCAGCTTCTCTGATTCCTATACCTGGTGAAGTGGGAGAAAAAAATCAAGAAACCAAGAAGATGAACACTAAACATGTGCAGTGTACCAGTCTCGGCTGGGTCAGGAGAATATATCAACAGTTCTTTTATTTACTGTTGCTCAGCTCTCTGTCCCATTCCCCTAGGTGGCCATTCTTAACCTTCACTGCTCTCCTCTAGTTCCTTAGTAAACTTCTACCCATCCTGTCCACTCCAAGCAGAGGAGCTTGCCTCTTGGTTAGCAAAGAAAATAGAAACTGTCAGGAACTCCCTGAATGTCCCTTAGGACAAGGGCCATCTCAGCTGTATCTGCACACATCCTTACCTATGCTCCCAGAGCACAGGAAGGACAGAGGAAGATGTCCCTGTCTTGCTCAGAACTAATTCCCAATATATTTTTTTATATTGACCAAATTGAATCTTCATGTATATTACCTGGCATTACATTTTATTGCAGTAAAATATATATAACATAAAATAGGCCATTTTAACTATTTGTAAGTGTACAATTCAGTGGCATTAGTGATATTCACAATGTTGTACAATTACTGCCACTGTTTTTTAAACTCTTCCATCACCAAACAGAAACCCCGTGAAGCAATAACTCCCTCCTCTCCACTAGCCCTTTATAACCTCTAATCTGCTTTGTGTCTCTATGAATTTGCCTATTTTAGATATCTCATATAAATGGAATCATATAATATTTGACTGGCTCATTTCACTGAGCATAATATTTTCAAGGTTCATCTATCTTGTAGCTTGTATCAGAACTTCATTCCTTCTTATGGCTGAATAACATTCCATTGCATATTAGGTACCACATTTTATTTATCCATTCATCTGTTCGTGGATACTTGGGTTGTTTCCACCTTTTGGTTATTGTGAATAATGCTACAATGAACATTTGTGTACAAGTATCTGTTTGAGTCCCTCTTTTCAATTCTTTTGTGGGGAATTGCTGGGTCATATGGTAATTTTATGCTTAACCTTTTGAAGAACTGCCAAACAGTTTTCTATAGCGGCCACACTATTTTCTATCCCTACCAGCAATGTATGAGGGTTCAAATTTCTCCATGTCCTTGCCCCTCCACACTCTTTTGATCTCATCCCTTTCCTTGTCCTCAGGGATTTTGCTTCATTGAACTGTTCTCAATTTCATTCAATTTTAACTTGTCCAATTCTTCTGGCTACTTTCCTGCATGTAAATAAGTTTGAGCATCTCCTCTCTTAGAAAAGAGCTCTCACGTCTTCACGACCCTCCTACTGCTGGAGCTCCCTCCACTTGCCTCCCACTCACTCCTCAACTTGGAGGAAAGAGTCCTCTACCTTCCAGTCCACCCCCAGCTCCAGTGAAACTCCACTGTCATTGGCAGACCCCATTGGGCTTCACCTTTTTGAGGTATTTGACCTTGTTGATCATTTCACTTTTCTTGAAACTCTTCCTGTCATTGGTTTCTAGACAACCTTTCACACTGAGTATTTCTCAGATGCTTTTGCCAGTTCCCTTTCTTCTCCTAACAATTGAAACCTGGGTGCTCCCTAGGGTGCTGTCCTTGGCCTTTTTCTTTTCCCCTTTTAAATGCCTGTCTCATCCTCACCCCTTCCTATGACTGCTGATGACTCTCATGTCTCTCTTTCTAGGCCTCACCCTTCCCATGAGCTGTCTTCTAGATATATCCACTAGATGCCCACATGCTCTCAAACTGAACGTGCCCCAAACTGTACTCATTCCATCTGTCTTAAAACTGACCTCTCGGGGCTTCCCTGGTGGTGCAGTGGTTGCGAGTCTGCCTGCTAGTGCAGGGGACACAGGTTTGAGCCCTGGTCTGGGAGGATCCCACATGCCGCGGAGCAACTAGGCCCGTGAGCCACAACTACTGAGCCTGCACGTCTGGAGCCTGTGCTCCGCAACGAGAGGCCGTGACAGTGAGAGGCCCGCGCACCGCGATGAAGAGTGGCCCCTGCTTGCCACAACTAGAGAAAGCCCTCGCACAGACACGAAGACCCAACACAGCCATAAATAAATAAATTTAAAAACAAACCAAAACAAAACTGACCTCTCACTAAAGTTCTGGTTAACGACACTTCTTTGCAACTAACAAATCCAGACATCTAGCAGTCGTCACCCAAGCCTCCTCCCTCTCCCACACTGAGCAGTGAGCTCAGTCCTGGGGCTAAGGTAGAGAACTGAGACAGGACAAATCTTCACCCTCCATTGCCAATGATCCACTAAATTCTCTTGACCATCTTCCCCAGATGGTCTTTCTAATCCATCTCTTCCTTTCCATCCCCAATGGAATGATTATATCAGTTTTCCTGCCTTCTGTCTCCTTGTCTTCCAAGCCACTCTCCACATTGTCACCAGACTGATCGTTCAGAAACACAAATCTCACCCTGGCACTCCCCACTCAATATCCTTCAGTGGTTTCCTAGTCCCTCTCACCCAAACAGACTATCTGTTATCTGGACCCCTGTTTATCTTTCAGTCTTATCCTTAGGCATTCCCTGCTCCACACCTCTTATGCCAAGGTACTGGGAGTTCTCAAGATAAATCATGTTTTTGCATGCCCCCATGCCTTTGTATCTAATCCCCCTTCTGCCCAGAATCTTCCGTGCTTCCTTCAAACAATTCTCATACCTACAATAGTTTCAGGTGGCCTTATTAAAGTAAAATAATACTTGTAATAATGATCATTATTTTACTTTAATAGTTTCATTTATTTTATTTTTGGCTGCATTGGGTCTTTGTTGGTGAGCACGGGCTTTTCTCTAGTTGCGGCGAGCAGGGGCTACTCTTCGTTGCGGTGCGCAGGCTTCTCACTGCAGTGGCTTCTCTTATTGTGCAGCACAGCCTCTAGGTGCATGGGCTCAGTAGTTGTGGCTTGCAGGCTCTAGAGCGCAGAGCTCAGTAGTTGTGGCACACAGGCTTAGTTGCTCCACCGCATGCGGGATCTTCCCGGACCAGGGCTTGAACCCGTGTCCCCTGAATTGGCAGGTGGACTCCTAACCACTGTGCTACCAGGGAAGTTCCAACTTTAATAGTTTTATATTTATTTTCATAAGTGTTAGAAAAAGCTGTAACAGCTATGGAAACAAATGAACGAGTGAATAAGCCAAAGAAGCACCACATACCTGGCTATCTTATAATGTATTATAACTTCTCATTTCACATGAATGATTTAAACAACAATTTGGGGGTTTGGTCTATAGAAACCTATTCTATTTCAATCAAAAAATTCAAAAGGTTCTTTCCTTATCAGTTTTGCTTCCATTCTCTTTGCTGTTTTCTTATTGCTAGCATTACCCATTTGTTTTTTAACTCTTTTCTAAATTTTTGTGGGCTGAAAGGACACATCAGCAGAGTCTAAGTTGCCACTTCCTCTGTTCATTATGCCACAAAATCTTTTAAGCATTTCAGACTGTTAAGAAATATCAGGTGTCAAATCACCTCGTATATTTCCAGTACTTGGTATTATAATATGCTGGAAAGGTAATAAAAGTTATGGTCAATTTGTGGGATTTTAACTGGTCTAATTCAGAGCTGGATTTATTTATTTATTTGTTTGTTTGTTTATTTATTTATTTTTGGCTGCATTGGGTCTTCCTTCCTCTGTGCGGGCTTTCTCTAGTTGCGGCGAGCAGGCTTCTCATTGTCAAGGTGGCTTCTCTTGTTGCGGAATATGGGCTCTAGGCGCGCAGGCTTCAGTAGCTGTATCTGTGGCACGTGAGCTCAGTAGTTGTGGCTCGAGGGCTCTAGAGCACAGGCTCAGTAGTTGTGGCACACGGGCTTAGTTGCTCCATGGCACGTGGGATCTTCCCAGACCAGGGCTTGAACCTGTGTCCCCTGCATTGGCAGGCAGATTCTTAACCACTGCGCCACCAAGGAAGTCCCAGAGCTGGATTTACCATGAAGTTAATGAAGCTTAATTTTTGCCTTAGCAATTTTGTATCATGATTTTGTACTTTTATTCCAAAGGAAGGCTCTTAAAATTGTATGATTTTAATCTCCCTCTCTCCCCCAACCTCTGCAAACCTGGATTTGTCCCGGGTCTAATTAGAAGTATCCATCTAGAGTCACTACAGTTGAAGTCCATCCAACTATAACTTAGGACCATGCTCGTGGTTACTCTGACTGGCCTTCCCACTTTACTACTCCATTTGAGGAGGTTAGTGTTACTTGGCAATTTGTAACAATAAAATATTTTATTTATAGTTACTAAGTCAGTGGCCTCAGAAACATATCAAAAGTTAGCAATAAGCCACCTGAAAAGAAATGTCAGTCTTGGAATTTCAGGCAAACAGCTTAAACAACCAGTTGGACATTTCAGAGTAAAATACTGTTCTTATTCATGTGGTTTAGGGGAAGTGAGGCGATATGGAGTAAAATTAATTTGTCACCATGAGTTGCATATTATTTTGTCATGATATTCTGAGAAAAAAATTCTCAGTGATTCATATTGTTCTAGAAACAGATGCACTGATGTCGCTCACTTGTGAGTTTGAGGATCTGAACAATATGAATTAAGTGACCTTCATTGAATGGCCCCTCTCCATGTCCATCTTCTTCACATACATTCTGAGTGAATGAGTCAGATAGTGAAGAAATGAAGTGACTACCCTACAACGGGCACACTGTCTTTGCGACCTGCAGTTAGGGTCTTTCTCTAGTTGTGGTGAGTGGGGGCTACTCTTCATTGCGGTGCATGGACTTCTCATTGCAGTGGCTTCTCTTGTTGAGAAGCATGGGCTCTGGGTGTGTGGGCTTCAGTACTTGTGGTGCATGGGCTCAGTAGTTGTGGCATGTGGGCTCTAGAGTGCAGGCTCAGTAGCTGTGGCTCACGGGCTTAGTTATTCTGCAGCATGTGGGATCTTCCTGGACCAGGGCTCAAACCCGTGTCCCCTGCATTGGCAGGCAGATTCTTAACCACTACGCCACCAGGGAAGCCCCTGGGTCTTCCCTCCTGATAAGTCTTTTGGTTTGCACCTGTGGCTCACACAGAGGCTCAAAAGAGGTGGGTCAGAAGAAAACCTGATGGAGATAATTGCACTAGTGGGAAACTTAATGGAGATAATTGTTAGGTGTCAGTGTGCCTGCATAGACAAAAGGAGGTTATACAAAGATCCCCCAGTTGATTCAGCTGCCCCTCCATACCACAGGGAACATGGGACACTCCTGCACTTTGGACAAACCTCGCTCAATGGCCTGACATCTTCCAAGGGAGCGTGTTGCTAGAAATCCATCTCTGAGTCTGGTTGCTACAACAAGAGAATATCCAGTAATGTACTGTGAGATCATACCAAGAAGACAGACACTCTCCTGAAAGTTGGCACATGGGATGGTGGACATGTCCGATGTCAGTGTTAGTGTCTTAGTCAGCTTAGGCTGCTATAACAAGACACCATGGATTAGGTGGCTTAAACAACAGAAATTTATTACTCACAGTCTGGAGGCTGGAAGTCCAAGATCATAGTGCCAACATGTGGCTCTTGGTAGGGCCCTCTTCCTACCATGCAGATGGCTGCCCTTGTGCTATATCCTCACATGGCACAGAGGGAAAGAGAAGCTGTCTGGTCACTTCTTTTCAGGGCACTAATCCCATCGTGAGGGTTCCAGCCTCATGACCTCATCTATCTCCCAAAGGCCCCAAACACCGTCACACTGGGAGTTAGGGCTTTAACTTTAACGTGAATTTTGGGGGGACACAAATATTATATCCATAACAGCCAAGAAATTAAGCTCTCACATCAACTGAGACATGCTACCCTTGGCAACCCTTTCTGAACCTACCCTTTTCTAAGGTGGTTTAGGGGATGTTCACATCCCTGCCATGCTTCCATCAGATGGCAAGGCAAAGCCTCCCCTAAGGAGATTTCAGGATGTGACCATTCTTATTGTTTCTCAGCTGCTGTGACCTAGAAGATGTGCCTAAAAGGGTCCTGTGTTTGGCCTGGGGGTGGCCTGCAGTCTTCCCATCTGGGATGATTGGTGAGTGACAGCTGACTGCTTGAGGTCCATTGCCGGGAAGATCCTTGGAGGTGAAAGACTGAAGGCCTCTGAATCATGAAACGGAAGAGGTAGGTTAACATAGTAGAGGATCTTGATCCTCAGTCCTCATGAAAATCATAGCAGCTGCTTGTCATATCAGCCTGAGCCTGGCCAGTGGTTCCCTCCTTGCCCTCTACCTCCTTTAATGAGAAGAGGAAAGACAAAGAGAATTTCAAAGCAGGAGGAAGATTTGGATCACTTCCAGAGAATAATTCAAGGCAGACTCTTTTCCCCGCCCAATTGCCTTTCCACAAGAATGAAGAACTTGAGCTTGTAGATGATGCTTGCAAAATTCCAGTCCCCTGGGAATTCATTTCTCAGGCTCCAGAGTTGGAGAAGCAAGATGGTGCTCCTTTCCTCCCTTGAAGGACTTCTGAATGAGATGCCTTGGGAAACTATGTTCCCTTTTGCCTCCCACTGTCACTGGTGCCAGAGTGATGTCATCCTTGGGAGAAAGTACCTGCTCCTGGGCCGAGCTCAGAGCTGGTCGGTTCCATTCCAGAATCTGGAAGGTCCAAAGAACATCCCCACCCCCAATCTGGGACATCTGCCCCAGAGGAGTCTGAGCAAAAGCTCATTCTGAAAAATGCTTTTGGACAGCGGGGAATCTGGCCAAGAGACCTTTTAGCTAAGTCCCTTTTTTTGTTAACCTTTCACAATATTCTTTAAATTTAATTTTAGAAGTGAGTTAACTCAACTACAATGACACAAATGGACACTATATCATTAAACCAAAATAAAATATGTTCCAGCTGATCAGCCTTCCACTTTCCAACCTGAGCTACTTCCCTCCACAATTTTATTACAAAAATTTTCAAACATAAAGTCGTAAGAATATTACAGGGAACACCCATACTCCCACCACCTAGATTCTACAATGAACATTTTCCATGCTTACTTTATCATATGTCTATCCAACTACTCATCCCTCTAGCCAACTATCAATCCATATTTTGATGCATTTCCAAGTAAGTTGCAAAATCAGTATACTTCTCCCCTGAATACTTCAGTTTGCATACCATTAATTGTTTTATTTTTTTAGTTCTTTTCATTTTGAGGAAAAATTTATTGGCTATGTAATACACAAATCTGAATTGTTTGCATATACCTGTGCATATGTGGTGACCAGTACATATACCCATAACACCAACCCTTATCAAGACACAAAACGCTACCATCACTCAGAATGTTCCCTCATGCTCCTTCCCGGTCATTCCCCTCTCCCACCTATCCAGAGGCAACCACTGTCTGATTTTTTTCTACCACTAGTGCATTTTCCTGTTCTCATCGTTTATCTGAATGGAACTGCTGTGGTCTATTTGTGTCCCCCCAAAATTCATATGTTGAAACCTAACCCCCAGTGGGTCTTAGGGATATTAGTAATGGTATTAAGAGGTGGGCCCTTTGGGATGTAACTAGATCACGAGGGCAGAGGCCTCGTGAATATTTGTGCCTTTATAAAAGCAGCTCCAGAGACCTCTCTCATCCCTTCCTCCATGTGAGGGCACAGTGAAATGACAGCTGTCTCGGAAGCGGGCCCTCACCAGATACCCAATCTGAGAGTGCCTTGATCTTAGACTCCCTACCTGCAAAATCATGAGAAATAAATGTTTGTTGTTTATAAGCCACACAGTTTATGGTATTTTTGTTATAGCAGCCTGTATGGACTAAGACAGAAGCCATTCAGAATAAGCTCTTTTATGTAAGGCTTCTTTCACTTAGCATAATGTTTTGAGACTCATCCAAACTATTGTATATATCAGTACTTCATTTTTCTTTATTCCACTGTATGAGTAGACCAGAGTTTGTATATTCACTCTCCTATTGATGGACACTTAGGCTTCCAGGTTTGGACTACTATGAATAAAGCTATTTGAACAATGTTGCACCAATCTTTGGTGGACATATGCTTTCATTTCCCTTGGGGAATCAAGTTGTTGATCATGGGGTGGATGTATGAGTGTTTATTTTACACTCCCACCAACAACGTAGGAGAGTGCGGTTGCTCTACATCCTCACGAACATTTGCAATCAGTCCTTCTAATTTTAGCTATCCTGGTGGCTGTGAAGTGATTTAAACTGTTATTTTGGCAAATTTTCCAAATTAACAAAAGACACATATGCATAGGGATCAGGTTGAAGGAAATACTGATTGAAGGAAATCTAGAGATTGGAATATATGATATTAGAAAAGTGCACTTACCCAAACCCAGCTTGAGAGGGTAAGAAATGGCTAAAGGGATGTGCAAGAAGCAGCCAAACACATTGCTCGCTTTATAATTCTCTCAATTACAGTGCAACATTAGAGAAGTAAACGTAATGCTTAGCAGACTGCAGACTTCATTGACAGGGAGATGGGAACTCTGTGTTTTCCTACAGAGCTGGTCTGGTGTGGACCACGTGTACCCCGATTTGCTTCCTCATGGTCAAAGCCCTTTGAGCACCATCTCTACAAAGCTGGCCCAGCCTGGAAAATGGAATCGGGACTCACCCAGACAATTGGGAAGGACCCCCTGCTCCTCCTTCCCTCTCTCCAGTACCAACCCTGGACCTGAGTGAGGGAATTAACTTTTGGGGGCATCAACGTTGGGCCAGCACCTATCCTAGGCACTGTGCCTTTGCTGTCCTTTAATCCTCACGGCACCACCCTACCAAGTTAGGCATTGAGAGCCTCCTCTTACAGATGTGAAACCAAGACTCAGAGAGTCATAGTAACCTGTCTGGGGTCACATAGAGTTACAAGAACCAGGATCTGAGTCTATCTGAGTCTAGTGTCCTCTTTCCACTAGACTCTGCTCAGCACCCAGCAAGCAAACTGGAGGAGACTTGATTAACAGCTCAGGTGGTGCCAAGCCCAGGAGCAGACGAGGCTGCATGTCTCTCAGCCAGATTGGTCCCTCCTTTTTCTCTCTTTTCTGCTTTCTAGTGTGTTTGTGTGGAAGGTAGGGCTGTGCCGTCTTTCAGAAGATGCAGATGTTGAGGAGACTGAGCCCTCCTCTCTGCAGCTGCGACTGTGTCTCCTCTCCTCTCGGGGCTTGGGTTTTTCTCTTGCAGGAAGGAATCGGTAGCTTGTCACTCCTGTCCTGCCCTCCCCACCCCCTCAGTTTCTCAGGGGCTGGGATGGTCGGGAGCCTCACTCAGCCTTCACCAGAGGGAGGTGATCATGTTCATCATGTGTTTCTCTAGACCGAGTTACCTGTTCCTGAAACGCACTAGCTTGCTCTTCGAATCCTGCGGTTCGGAAGTAATTGACGACATCCATCACGGCCCAGTCTGCAGGATCGGGTGGCCTCCCATTCTCCATGGAACTGCAAAATAACAATCAAGATGGCTGTCAGGGCAGAACATACAAGTGTGTGCGGCTAGGCTCTCCACTCAGCCTCTCAGGGGCAGGCCTGGCCCAGCTCACTGCAACCAGAGGCCCAGATCCCAGTGTATCTGCCTCAGAACCAGAATCACTCATGCGTTTCTTGGGCTCAGAAGATCACTGCTCTCACTGGCTCAGTCACTCCTTTCTCTATGAACCTTTAATATAAAGTATTTCCTCATGTATTGTTTTTTAATCCAGAGATATTAAGAGGGGTCCAGGGCTTCCCTGGTGGCGCAGTGGTTGAGAGTCCACCTGCCAATGCAGGGGACGCGGGTTCGTGCCCCGGTCTGGGAGGATCCCGCACGCTGCGGAGCGGCTGGGCCCGTGAGCCATGGCCGCTGAGCCTGCGCATCCGGAGCCTGTGCTCTGCAACAGGAGAGGCCACAACAGTGAGAGGCTCACGTACCGCAAAAAAAAAAAAAAAGAGTGGTCCAGTGATTTCTGGCGGCCCACAATATGGTATTCATACCCCTGAGCTAAGAATACCAGACCTCTTACAATGTGGCCCCAACATGTCATCACTTTTCCCAACCCCAACCCCGCACATCCAGGGCTAAAGCCATTCCCCAACACACCATGCCCTTCACATGCTGTTCCAGCCGCTGAATGCCCCCTCATTTTCCAACAAAATCCTACCCTTCCTACCAGTTCAAATGCCACCATCTCTGTAAGGCATTTTCTGGCTGCACCTGGGTAAGTGTTTGTTATAACATCCTCTGAGTTCAAGACCTCCATTCTAACTCCAACTGCAGCACGTTTCCCACTGGATTATATTCTGCTTATTAGACAGTCTCTAGGAGACTGTCTAATCTTTCTACGGAGATGTGGGCTGAAGAGGTACATTTGGACCTGGACCATTTCTCACTTTATTATCCCTTGTGTCAAGTACATAGTTAGGAATTCAATCAATGTTCAGACGACTAGATGTTGATCAAGCATTAGTTTGAGAGGGTCTCTGGGTAACCTCCTCAATGGATTTAGAGAGGAGGGGAGGAAAGGTGGAAGAGAGAAAGAGTGGCAAGGACCTGCAGTTACTGTGACTCTTATTTCTGTGTTTCAAGAGTATTTGTCTAGATTTCTCTATGCCTCATCCGCAGTGATTCTAGATTTCTCTATGCCTCATCCGCAGTGATTCTTCCCATCACATTGTTCCCCTGCTTCCAATTCTTCAAAGACTTCTTCCCATTGCCCTTTGGATAAATTCCAAATAGTTTCACTTGGCTCAGGAGGTCCTTCAGGACAAAACCCCCTCCTAGCCCTCCAGCTGGGAATATACTGGTGAGTAAAACAGAAGGGTCATTACTCTTGTGAATACACAGCACTTTTGGGGTAGACACTGATCGGTAATCATACGACTAAATGTACAGCCACACAATGTAGCTGAAGGATAGGCACTCTGTTCTATGGCAGTTTGAGGGGCTAGGAGAGGCTTTCTTGCGGAAGTTTCTTTTGAGGTAAGGTCTAGAGAGCAGCCAGAAGGTTAACCGTATAAAGAAGTCAGCTGAAGATTATTCCAGGCTCTGTAGCAGGACTATACAGCCCAGGGAGCCATGCTGGTGTTGGAGGCCACATCAAGGATTCTGGGTTTTTGTCTATGAGCAATGGGACTTGTGAAATGGTCTGATGTAGTGGGTGTGACCTGATCTGACTCAAATTTCTAAAAAGAGCGTATTGGAGAGGAGCCAGAGGAGAAGAAGGGACCAAGCAAGAGATCATGGTGACTGAGACTATGGTGGAAAAGGAGAGAAGCATGTGGATTTCAAAAATATTTAACCAATAGAATCAGCATGACCTAGTGGTGGACTAGACATGAGAACAAAGGAGATCGAAGTGTCCTGGAACTGGATGGATGGTGGTAACTGCACTTAAACTGCATCCCCAGGTTTGGTTGGACACACTGAATGTGGGGTACCATCTATATCGAAGTTGAGATTTAATGTGGAACATGGGTCTGGAGCTCAAAGCAGATGGGGGGGCTAGAGGTACATAGCGGGGAGCCAGAAGCGTTTAGATGGTGTGTGAAACCTTGGGAGGGGACGAGAGGAGAACTGGGCCTAGAATCAAGCTTGGGAAGGTTCAACATTTAGTGTAAGTTGAAAAGATTCATGTTACTTTTAATGGAAATGAAATTGCCCAGACTTTGGGGATTCCTGAAAGTCTTCAAACTTCCAAAAGTCAAGGGTTGACCTGTGCCTCTGCCTTGTTCCCAGGATAATGTTTTGCTCATAGTAGGAACTTAAAATATTTGATTAAAAAAACAAACTTCTCTCCTAGTTAAAGAAAAGGGAGTCACTAATCAATGGCACATGTGATCAACTACTTATCAACATAGCACTTAATTTAAAAACATTTAGAGCCAATGCTTGCTAGTTATAAGTATTTTCCCTTTTGGGCATAGAGATTGTGAATCTATAAATACTGCCCATGTACATACACACTCACGTACATGCTCACTCACACACGGCATGTGCCCCCCTGCCACCCTCCTACCATTTAACAGTCAATATACATGGGGAAAAACTATTTTTTACTCTAACATTGTTAAACATTAACACGTACTTTCAAATCAAGGCTAAATGTGTTTTTAAAAAATTATACACATGCTGGGATTTTCCATCATCTCTTTAACATAAGCAATCATAAACTGACACAGGGGACTCTCTTTTAGGTACCATTTTCCTTCCCTCTCTTGCTTAAGTTGGGCTTGAAAAATGTTTGGAAAGGATTCATTGTTTTAACAAATCTTTTAAGTTTTCTAGTCAGCTCGCTTCTAGCAGTGAGCACAGCGCCCCATCAGATGCACTTTTAAGTGCCCCTGAAAACATCTGAATTCACTCTCCCTGTGGCTGACTTCAATTAGCTGCCTTTCTTCATAAAGAATTGTTATCTAATTATGATAAAAAAAAAACAACTATGCTACATTGTAATTTTAGGATGGGAGGCTTTCCTGATTCTTATTCTGCTGGGATATGACATCATCACTTCCTCAGTTCTGAAATATTCTTGAGTACTAGCATTGCAGCAGAGAACAAAGGCTTTGCAAAACCGCTGGCAGCGTACCATGAAGAGCACCAGTAATGAGGAATGTCTCATACTTAGGGTGAGGGGATACACAGAAGAAGCCAGTGTTAGACCACTCACATCCTGAGAGGAGAAACTATCCGTCTCCATCTCTGCCTCCCTACAGCTCACAGCACAGGTTGGACTGGTGTGTACAGTTGATACATGGCAAAGATCTGTTACATCAATGTAATAACAACCAGAGAGCATTTAGAGTCTACAATGTGCTTTTCACGCATAATCTATTATCAGCCTCCCAGCTCCTTGTGAACTGGCTACTATAACCTGTTTTTAGGAAACTAAGGCTCAGAAAGGTTAAGAACTCATCCCAAATCACATAGTGTATAAAGCCAGGATTGGGTTCCACATATGCTTGCCTCCAAATCTATGCTTTTTTTCACTCCATACTCATTGATACAACAGATATTTACTAAAAGCCTACTGTCTTCTCAGTACTGTGCTAGAGGCAGGGTTACCAGGATAGGAATGCATATCCTTCAAGGAGCTGGCACTCTGGTGAGGGGAAGCAGCATACTCTAAGTATTAGAATTGGGGGGGTGAACTGGTGCTATTGGGGATGCACGCACTGGAGGGCCCAGATAATTCTGCCTGACCAGGACACTTGAAGATTTTTAATGCAATTCTGAAAGGCATCAATTGCTTCAAACACACACTAAGTTCCTCCCTGAGAGGGGATGGCTTGCAGAAGCAGAAACATGCAGGCACACATTGTCACTTCTAGGTTATGTTAAAGAATGATGGATGATTTTGCTGGACCCGTCCAGTAGTTTCAGCAACAGTTTAAACAAGAAACCTGGAGATTATCCAAGGCCACATGATGGTGGGTGTTGGGGAGGCCAGAGTGCCAAAGCCAGATAAAACTATGAGGACATTTCAGAGGATGGATTTAAGCGTCAACTTTCCCCACTGGTAAAGCCAGTATGTCTCCTCAAGGACTGTTATTTGTGGCCAAACTGAGATGCTTTGTTCCCTTTTAAAGGGACCACTCTCTCCAAATCTTTTCTTATAACTCATATGTGTCAAATTCCAGGAGGAATTTAAATGGTGCTGTTTAAAACACCTCCCAGATGGTGGTTCCCACTGTGGCTGCTAATTTTGCACTGATGAAATGAGATGGCAGATATAAACGTTCCATTATCATTTGATACTTATTATTCATTATTGTCATAGCAAAATATTTCCTAGAATATAAGGTATAAAGATGATAAATTCATGAATATTTTTCCAAGCATGGAGGCTTTAAAAATATATATGTATGTTACCTTATTACAAAAAACTAGCAAGAAATGAAGGGCAGAATTTTTCTCCAATCCCATCACTTAATCAAATCAATGTTTCCATTTAACATAGTCACCTTTCAGTCCCTGTGCATATGGTTGGGTACATCATGTATGGATAAAAATTACATAATGTGTGAATAATTCACACTAGGAACTGATTATCCCTTAATTAAACAATCACCTCACTTTTAAAGAGAGCTAAAGAGACACAATCATGAGGACAGAAATGCAATAAATAACAAATTTGGCAGATCCATGCAGATCGAGACCTTATGATAAATGTTTTCATGTTGGCACATGATAATTTTAAGGGCTGGTGGCAAAAGTCTCCATTTCCCCTTTATATATTAGTGGAGGCAGATGAAAAATAGTTGAAACCCTTTCTCAGAATTCAGCGTGTGTATATTTTATGGCATTTATGATATTATAGATTCTGAGGGTTGATCAGACCAAAAGGAAACTCTGGATAAATACAGCCCATATGTGATTTCAAAACCCCATTATACTTATTAATTGCATTTCTGCTTTAAAGTTCAGAGCACAAGTTACCTCCTACTAGTTAATTATGGTGATATATTTATGTATCATGCTACTCTTATAAAGCTAATTCTCAATGTTACTTGTGTTTCCACTCAGAAATGCACTCTAACTTTGTACTTCCTTGATCTTTATAACTTATTTTCAAAATTAAATTAACCTGCTCTTTGCCCATATCTTAAATCAGCCTTTGGCTAAAAACAATGTAATTCTGATTGTAATAAATTAACATTGATCTCTCGGCCTATGACGTAGCTAAGAATGAAGAGACCAAATGAGCTTTAGTTTTATCTCCATTTTTTTCTCCCTCTCCCATCATCCTAACAAGCAGGGATCTGGCTGAAAGACAGCTGGAGAAAGAGAAAGGATGATTCAAAGTTTCTTGACAGGACATTTTTTCATTTTTTAATATCCAGCTAAATAAGAGTTGACTGCATTTAGCTGCAGCATACCCAAGCAACGAAAGTATTGAAAAAGCAAATAATTCTTCTGTATATTTCAAATTCTTTAGCTTGGCATTCAGGGATTTAATTCAAACATAACTTTCCAGGCTTCTTTCCAATTCCAAGTTTGTACTGAAATCCAACCAGTCAACAACCTGGACTTTCCCATATCCACAGCTTTGGTTATGCTACTCAAAGCCCTGTCTGTTCAACTGCCAAGGATTAGAACCCTACTCATTTTTAAAAGATACTGGTTAAATGTCTCCTTCCTAATAACCCCAATCAATCTTCCATTCCAATAATGAATTAATTTTAACATGCCCACATGAGCCGGGTACTTGATAAGCCTTGGGAACTAATCTAGTGAAAAGGAAAATCTCAAGCCAACTGCATGATGGAGATGGTCATATGTGTTCCCTGCCTTCATTATTTGTAGTGAGGTGGATGGACCTAGAGTCTGTCATACAGAGTGAAGTAAGTCAGAAAGAGAAAAACAAATACCGTATGCTAACACATATATATGGAATTTAAGGAAAGAAAAAAAAAGTTCATGAAGAACCTAGGGGTAAGATGGGAATAAAGACACAGACCTACTAGAGAATGGACTTGAGGATATGGGGAGGGGGAAGGGTGAGCTGTGACAAAGTGAGAGAGTGGCATGGACATATATACACTACCAAACGTAAAATAGATAGCTAGTGGGAAGCAGCTGCATAGCACAGGGAGATCAGCTCAGTGCTTTGTGACCACCTAGAGGGGTGGGATAGGGTGGGAGGGAGGGAGACGCAAGAGGGAGGGGATATGGAGATATACGTATATGTATAACTGATTCACTTTGTTATAAAGCAGAAACTAACACACCATTGTAAAGCAATTATACTCCAATAAAATGTTAAAAAAAATAAAATGAAAAAAATAAGCAAGTAAAGAACAGAAGGACTAGCTAGATGGAGGAAGGAGGGCAGTATGAGTCAGGCTGTGCTAGGTGTATGGAGCCCTGAAACAGTAGCAACACCATGATCAGGTCCCAAGAACAGACGAGCCATCTTCCTGCATCATTTCTTTCCTCTGTAACAGGCATCTTGCCTCAGGCTCATGGCTTTCCTCTGAAATCACATGGCACTCTGTCCTTAGCATATCTCTGCTGCGAATGTCTTCTGAACACCCCACCCCATCTTTCTGAAAACAAATCTGCCTCTTTCCTCACCTGCTCTCAGCTTTCTAGTATAAAGACCTCTGAACTAGTGTAAATAAGGACACTCCTCTCAAGAGGACTCATGAATTTCTGGTTTTCATTTACTATCAGATGCAATTCATGCCCACATTCATAATAAACAAAAACATATGCACATTTCATATCCCGATCATTAATACTAAAGACAACTGCATACAGATTGCCAGAAGAACTTTCCTTCCCTGCTCTGAGCCATGGCACAATGGTCACTATTCCAAAGAACTTAGTGTGACTTTAATGCTGAGACAAACTCAGGTTTCCTTCAATAGGGATATCAGTAACACACCAGAATCTATGTAGAAAACAGCAACCCTTCAGAACTTCTAATGTATAGAAGATACGTAATGCATGTTTGTGAATTCTGCTGGCATCAATTGGAACTCCTGTTGTTTTCACACTTAAAATATGATGATATGCTTAGCTGATTCTATAGTTTTACTCATTTTACTCTTTTGAAATGTACACTTCCTTAAGGCAGTTATTTACAATGGACAAAATTGTACAAGTCAAAAAAGTGAACAGACTCAATTCTTAACCCAAGTCGTCATTTAATTTAAGGGAATAACCAAACATAACCAAACTTTTAGCATAAGACCATATGATAAGACTGAATTGTGTCCCCTCCACCCCCAAAATTCATATGTTGAAGCCCTAACCCTCAGTGTGATTCTATTTGGGACTAGGGCTTTTAGGACATAGGGCAATTAAGGTTAAATGAGGTCATAAGGGTGGGGTCCTAATCCAATAGGATCAGTAGCCTTATAAGATCTGCATGCATGCAGTGAGGCAAGTCCATATGAAGACATAATGAGAAGGCAACCATCTACAAGCCAGGAAGAGAGCTCTCTCCAGGTAATGAATCAGCCAGCATCTTGATCTTGGGCTTCCCAGCCTCCAGAACTCTGAGAAATATGTTTATGATGTTTAAGCCACCCAGTCTATGGCATTTTGCTAGGGCAGTCGAGTAGACTAATACACCATATATCAGAATGAGCAGACAGCCATAAAATACTAAGGAATTAATTTTGGCTTCACTAAGAGAAATTAAAATGCACCAATTAAAAGTAGCACTATTGGGCTTCCCTGGTGGCGCAGTGGTTGAGAGTCCGCCTGCTGATGCAGGGGACACAGGTTCGTGGCCTGGTCCAGGAAGATCCCACATGCCGCGGAGCGGCTGGGCCCGTGAGCCATGGCCACTGAGCCTGCGCGTCTGGAGCCTGTGCTCCACAACAGGAGAGGCCACAGCAGTGAGAGGCCCGCATACCGCAAAAAAAAAAAATCACTATTCATTATCATATATTCTCTGTATTCAAGAATACATACATATGGCACTCTGACTTATTCCACCAAACATATCTGCAGAAGGGTTATGACATCAGATCCTGATTAGAAAGGTCATTTTTCAGGTTTGAATTAGTGGCTCAGTTTACTCCCCTCCTTTCTTCTCCTTTTCTCTCCCTCTCTCTTTTCTTCCTCCTCACTTTCTTTTTTCCTCCCTTCCTCCCTCCCTCCCTTCTTTTCTTCCTAACAAACTATCTGTTAAGAAGTATTTGGTATTTAGCCACTTATACTGTCTTGGGAGTTCTATTTTTCCATGCTTTTACTATAGTGGTATCTTACATCATGATCACTCCCTGTTCCAGATCGCTGTTCCCTGGAAAGAACAGCATCCCAGGAACCATCACTCACTGTGTTCAGGTAGAATTGGGCAGTGTGGTTGTGGGGTTTGGGAAAGGTGTATGAAACAGAACACTCAGGAACTACCTAGCAAGCTGGTTACAATCTCCTCGTGGCTTTCAAAGAACATACATCTAAGGACTGCTGATCATTTACTTGACAACACAAAAGGACAGAAATATGAGTAAATGAACAAAAGCTGAAGCCAGTGATCAGACACACAATTACTTCTAACAGTTTCCTCTTCCTCCTTCCCTAAGGAGCCTAGCAAGACTTCCAGGCAAATAAATAAATATCCTGTGAAGTTATTTATTTAACTCTAGATGTGACCACTTCCCTTAGAGTTAGACCCCTGGCTGATGTGTGGGTTGCTGTATGTGTAAACACTGTTGGATTCTTTTTTATGAGGTAGTAATAGTAGCCATTGTTATTTTTGTTATATAAGAATTCTCTTTGATAATTCTACAATGAAGTCAGAGTTTTGAAATTCTAGCAATACAAATAATAATTTCTAACTCTACCCTAACATTTTACTTCTATCATTCACCTCCTAATCCTCTAATTCACATGGGCAAAAATGACAACCTCTTTAAATTAATAATTATCTTAATATTTAATATTTAACAGCCTTCAGAGAGGGCTATTCCAAAAGTTAGTGTTAATGCATATATGGCCAATTAATTTATGACAAATGAGCCAAGAATATACAATGGGGAAAGGACAGTCTCTTCAATAAATGGTGCTGGAAAAACAAAAGAGCCACGTGTAAAAGAATGAAACTGGACCACCATCTTACACCATACACAAAAATTAACTCAAAGTGGATCAAAGATTTGAATGTAAGACCGTAAGACCTGAAACCATAAAACTTGTAAAAGAAAACGTAAGTGGTAAGCTCTTTGACATCAGCTTGGCAATGATTGTTTTTTGGACCTGACTCCAAAAGCAAAGGCAACAAAAGCAAAATTAAACAAGTGGGACTGCATCAGACTAAAAATCTTCAGCACAGCAAAGGAAATCATCAACAAAATGAAAAGGCAAGATACTGAATAGGAGAAAATATTTTCAAATCCAAAATATATAAAGAATACATATAACTCAACAGCAAAAAATAAACAAATAATCTAATTAAAAAATGGGCAGAGGATTTGAATATACATTTTTTCCAAAGATATGCAGATGGCCAACAGATATATGAAAAGATGCTCTACACCATTAATCATCAGGGAAATACAAACCAAAACCACAAGGAGATATCACCTCATGCCCTTTAGAATGGCTATTATCAAAACAAACAACAAATAACAAGTGTTGGCAACGATGTGGAGAAAAGGGAACACTTGTGCGCTGTTGGTAGGAGTGTAAATTGGTGCAGTCAGTATGAAAACAGTAGTGAGGTTCCTGAAAAAATTAAAAGTAGAACTACCATACAATCCAGCAACTCCACTTCTGGGTATTTATCTGAAGGAAGAAACCACTAAATCAAAAAGATATATGGACGCCCCCCCACATTCATTACAGCATTATTTACAATAGCCAAGACATGAAAGCAACCTGAGTGACCATCAATGGATAAATGGATAAAAAAATGTGGTATATATACACAATGGAATAGTATTCAGCCATAAAAAGGAAGGAAGTCTTTCCATTTTTGACTACATGAATGGACCTTGAGGGCATTATGCAGGGGAAATAAGTCAGAGAAAGACAAAAATATATAATCTCACTTATATGTGGAATCTAAAAACAAAAAATTAAAAAAAAACATTTTAAACCCCAAATCATAAATACAGAGAACAGATTGGGGGTTGCCAGAGGTAGGGGTTGGGGGTACACAAAATGGGTGAAAGTGGTGAAAAGGTACAAACTTCCAGTTATAAAATAAAAGTCATGGGGATGTGACATACAGCACAGTGACTATAATTAATAATACCGCATTGTATATTTGAAAGTTGTTAAAGGTAGTAGATCTTAAAAATTCTCATCACAAGAAAAAAAATTTGTAACTCTATATGGTGATGGATGTTAACTACACTTATAAAGGTGAACGTTTCACAATATACAGAAATAATGAATCATTATGTTGTACATCTGAAACTAATATGCTGTATGTCAACTGTATCTCAATATTTAAAGTTAGTATTTTAATATTAAAGTGAATTTAAAACTTTCCAACATTCATTACTAAGAAAAGTATCACTTGACTGATTTTAAAAGAAATGTTATTTCCAAAATTAAAAGAGTCTTTGCTTCATAATAAAACAACAAACTGAACACAAAGGCAGAGGAAGATGGTGAGATACATGTGCAAGAAAAGGCGTGGTTTTAATAAGAAAGAGCTTCTTTTGAAAGTCGCTAAACTTTGTTGCTGTGAACTTTCTCTTGCAGTAGAGCTTCTCCACTGAGGGGTGAGGGGCATGGTGGTAGTGGGGAGATAAACCACTTGTTGTTGAGAAGCTGCTAACTTACTATTAGCATCTATTGTGTGGGAACATTGGTTCCTACTCCATCTTAGGAGAAAAGGGAAGAAGGGAAAAAAGACCAACTGATGAAAAAGGGAGTAAGATTAAGTGAATGGGAAAAAAAAAATCATATTGTATACTTGTAAGTTGTACAGATATGAACATACATGTGAAACACCTAGAATTTTTTTTTAGAATTTATTGAAAATTCTAACATGGATCTAACATGGCTAAACATAGATCAATGGTAAGAGTGTCAGGTACCAAGGTTTTGATTAATCCAAAAATCTGTGTATCTGAAATCCACAAAAAGAGAACACTATGATCCCATTTGTTCAGTAAAGGTTTATGTGTACTTTATATATATATACATATGGATACAGAGAGTATTTGTACAGAAACCGTCTAGAAGGACACATTCCAAACTATTAAGATGGCTCCCTCATAGATATTTAGTTATTTTTAAACTTAATAAACACTATGAATCCACCAGGCAAAATAAAACCTATAATCTTGACAATAATTATATCTATCCCATGCCTGTGTCCCCCACCTGAGGTAATCATCCTCAACCTTATATTCATTTAACCTTTCTCCCTGTGCACATGTGCAAGAGCTTGTCTTGGCTATATACCTATATACCTGTGTATGGTAGCCTCTAATCACATGTGGCTGTTGAGCATTAAAAATTTGACTAAGAAACTGGGTTTTTAATTTTCTTTAATTAGTTTAAATTTAAAATTTGAACTGGTATAAATTATGTTTCTGATAAACATAACTTCATTGTTTTGGTGTAACAACATTTCACTTTAACCACTGAATCACCCAGGATACTACTGTTGAATTGAAGTTCTATCAGATGCAAGTCTCCTCTCTAGTTTTACACATAAACACATGGCAATCTAGTTGGTGTCCACACATTGACTCAGGTCAAATGATCTTTTCTATGCACCCATGTAATATTGTAATGTGTTTGATGCAGACAGCGCAAGTTATGAAAATCTTTTCATGTGCTGTACTGGTAATTAATAGTCTTACTATTTTAATTTTAATATAATTAAATATTTTTTAGTTAAAAATAAGTATGTATAAATTTTAAAATTTAAAAAGGAGGCATAGGAGGAGTCAAGATGGCAGAATAGGAGGATGCAGAATTTGTCTCTCCTCACAAGTACATCAAGAGTACATCTGCAAATGGAACGATTCTCACAGAGCACCTGCTGAACATTAGCGGAAGACTTTGAACACCTGAAAGGACAAGAAAAATCCCCTCACAACTGGGTAGGACGAAAGAAGGAAAAACAGAAAAGAGGAATCAAAAAAGGGACCTACAACCCTGGGGCATTTGTGGGAAGTAGGAGGGGCACCCATCTGAGCAGGATTGCCCGCCCCTCAAGCCAAGGTCTCCTTGACCTGCATAGGCTCCAGGGTCTTGAGCACCACCCATTCCAAAGCCTCCTTGGGAAACAGACCTGGGCACCCCTGCCTGAGACAGGAATCCACCAGTGCTGGTGGGGGCTGAGTGCTAAAGCGTGAGGTTAAGAGAGCAGATCCAGGGAGAAGACTGCTGTTGGCTGTGCAGATACAACAGAGGGGATGGGAGTAAGGGGCTCTGCGGCTGGGAATGCCCCTAGCGGAAGCGTGGTCTGCCTAGGAAATGAGGTGCCATCGTTGAGTGGCATGCAGTGGGTGGGGCCACCACCAGCCTCACATGCCAGCCCCTGCCTCCGTGCGCACTGGGAAGGACTCCACCAGAGCGAGCGTGCCCCAGTCTGTTGCAACTATCTGCTGGTCTCTGCCGCCACAGGCACTTGGTGCATACCCCAGTTGTGGCTGCCACACCCCTCCCTGGCCTGAGTAAGTGTGGCCCAATCAGCCACTGCTTTTTCTCCCTCTCGCCTGGGTGGGGAACAGACGCCTGAGGGTGGTGCACACGGAGAGGTGGGGCCAAAACAAAAGCTGAGCTCCAGGGGCAGTGTGACTACACAGGCCATGGATTAAACCTCTGTGATCGGCTTGGTAAATCCTGCGTATGGGAATATATGAATAGACAATGAGTGTTCCCACAACTGAGACCAGTCTAACTTTAGCAGCAGTGGGCTCTGGGTGCAGGTACATGAAGTAGTTTGGTCAGGTGAGAGTCTGAGTGCCCCACTGGGCCCAAAGCATTTCCAGAGACCTACCTAGAGGTACTGGAGAGCCTCCTGGGGAGGCAGGGGTTGGCTGTGGCTCACTATGGGAGCAAGGACACTGACAGAGGAGGCACCAGGAAAATATTCTTATTACTATTATTCCTTTTTAGTTTGCTTCATTTTGTTCAGTTGTTGGTGTTCTTGTTTTCATTATTTATTTTTATTTTCAATATTTTTTATTTTTCTATTTTTACTTTTGTGTGTTTTTTTCCTGTTTTTGATTTTTTTTGGATCGTTTTTATGTGTTGGTTTTATGTTTTCTTTGCCATTTTTAAAAATATTAGTTTGCTTTCAGTTTTTGTTTTGTTTTTCATTTTTTGTTTTCATTAGTGTAGTCCTTATTGATTGTTCTCATTTTTGAGTTATTTTGTTTGTCTGTTCTCTTGTTTTTTGTCTTCTATGTTTTGTTTTTGTTTTTTCTGTCTGCTTCTTTGTTTCTTTCCAGTTGTTTGGTTTTCTTTTTACCATTTGTCTTGGGCTTGATTGTCTGTTTTCTTCTTTTTGTGTGTGTGTGGGTTGTTGTTGCTGTTTGTTTGTTTTTGCTACTTGTCTTGGGGTTTTTTTGTCTGTTTTATTTTCCTTTCTTTTTTCTCTGGTTATGCTACATAGTTTGCAGGCTCTTGGTTCCCCAGCCAGGGGTTGGACCTGGGCTTCCGGGGTTGGAGCACCGAGTCCAGGACGCTGGACCACCAGAGAATTCCAGAGCCCAGGGAATACTAATCACTGTGCACTCTCCTGGAGGTATCCATCTCCACACCAAGACCTGGCTCCACCCAACTGCCTGCAGGCTCCAGTGCTGGAAACCTCATGCCATACAAAATAAAGGAACACAGCCCCACCCATCAGCAGACAGGATGCCTAAAGTCATACTATGCTCACAGACACCTCAAAACACACCACCTGATGTGGCCCTGCCCATCAGAGGGAAAAGACTCAGCTCCACCCACCAGAGCACAGGCACCAGTCCCTCCCACCAGGAAGCCTACACAAGCCCCTGGACCAAACTCACCCACCAGGGGGAAGACAAGAGAAACAATGGGAACTATGACACTGCCGCCTGCAAAAAGGAGACCATAAACACGGTAAATTCAACAAAACGAGACAACAGAGCAATATGTTGCAGAGGAAGGAGCAAGGTAAAAACCCACAAGACCAAATAAATGAAGAGGAAATAGGCAATCTACCTGAAAAAGAATTCAGAGTAATGATAGTAAAGATGATCCAAGATCTCAGAAATAGAATGGAGGCACGGATTGAGAAGATACAAGAAATGTTTAACAAAGGCCTAGAAGGACTAAAGAACAAACAACCAGTGATGAACAACACAATAAGTGAAATGAAAAATACACTAGAAGGAATCAATACCAGAATAACTGAGGCAGAAGAACGGTTAAGTGAGCTGGAAGATAAAATGGTAGAAATAACTGCCAGGGAGCAGAATAAAGAAAAAAGAATGAAAAGAATTGAGGACAGTCTCAGAGACCTCTGGGACAACATTAAACACACCAACATTTGAATTATAGGGGACCCAGAAAAAGAAGAGAAAGAGAAAGTGTCTGAGAAAATATTTGAAGAGATTATAGTTGAAAACTTCTCTAACATGGGGAAGAAAATAGTCACTGAAGTCCAGGAAGCACAGAGAGTCCCATACAGGATAAACCCAAGGAGAAACATGCCCAGACACATATTAATCAAACTAACAAAAACTATATACAAAGAAAAAAATTTAAAAGCAGCAGGGAAAAGCAACAAATAATATAAAAGGGAATCCTTGTAAGGTTATCAGCTGATGTTTCAGCAGAAACTCTGCAGGCCAGAAGGGAGTGTCAGGATACATTTAAATTGATGAAAGCGAAAAACCTACAACCAAGATTACTCTACCCAGCAAGGATCTTATTCAGATTTGATGGAGAAATCAAAAGTTTTACAGACAAGCAAAAGCTAAGAGAATTCAAAACCACCAAACCAGCTTTAAAACAAATGCTAAAGGAACCTCTCTAGGTGGGAAACACAAGAGAAGAAAAAGACCTACAAAAACAAACCCAAAACAATTAAGGAAATGGTAATAGGAACATACATATCGATAATTACCTTAAATGTAAATGGATTAAATGCTCCAACCAAAAGACATGGACTGGCTGAATGGATAAGAAAAGACCCATATATATGCTGTCTACAAGAGACCCACATCAGACCTAGGGACACATACAGACTAAAAGTGAGGGGATGGAAAAAGATATTCCATGAAAATGGAAATCAAAAGAAAGCTGGAGTAGCAATACTCATATCAGACAAAATAGACTTTAAAATAAAGACTATTACAAGAGACAAAGAAGGACACTACATAATGATCAAGGGATCAATCCGAGAAGAAGATGTAACAATTGTAAATATTTATGCACCCAACATAGGAGCACCTCAATATGTAAGGCAAATGCTAACAGCCATAAAGGGGGAAATCGACAGTAACACAATAATAGTGGGGTGCTTTAACACACCACTTACACCAATGGACAAATCATCCAGACAGAAAATTAATAAGGAAATGCAAGCCTTAAATGAGACATTAGACCAGATAGACTTAATTGATATGTTTAAGACATTCCATCTGAAAGCAGCAAAACACAATTTCTTCTCAGAATATTCTCCAGGAACATTCTCCAGGATAGATCACATCTTGGGTCACAAATCAAGCCTCAGTAAGGTTAAGAAAATTGAAATTGTATCAAGCATCTTTTCTGACCACAGTGCTATGAGATTAGAAATCAATTAAAGGAAAATAACTATAAAAAACGCAACACATGGAGGCTAAACACTATGCTACTAAATAACCAAGAGATCACTGGAGAAATCAAAGAGGAAATCAAGAAATACATACAAACAAATGACAATGAAAACATGACGACTGAAAACCTATGGAAGGCAGCAAAAGCAGTTCTAAGAGTCAAGTTTATAGCAATACAATCCTATCTCAAGAAACAAGAAAAATCTCAAATAAACAGCCTAAACTTACACCTAAAGCAACTAGAGAAAGAAGAACAAAAAAAAACCCCTAAGTTAGTAGAAGGAAAGAAATCATAAAGATCAGAGCAGAAATAAATGAAATAGAAATGAAGAAAACAATAGCAAAGATCAATGAAATTAAAAGCTGGTTCTGGTTCTGTGAGAAGATAAACAAAATCGATAAATCTTTAGCCAGACTCATCAAGAAAAAGAGGGAGAGGACTCAAATCAATAAAATTAGAAATGAAAAAGGACAGATTATAACTGATACTGCAGAAATACAAAGGATCATGAGCGACTACTACAAGCAACTGTATGCCAATAAAATGGCAACCTGGAAGAAATGGACAAATTCTTAGAAAAGTACAACCTTCCAAGACAGAACCAGGAAGAAATAGAAAATATGAACAGGCCAATCACAAGTAATAAAATTGAACTGTGATTAAAAATCTTCCAACAAACAAAAGTCCAGGACCAGATGGCTTCACAGGTGAATTTTATCAAACATTTAGAGAAGAGCTAACACCTATCCTTCTCAAACTCTTCCAAAATGTTTCAGAGGGAGGAACACTCCCAAGCTCATTCTATGAGGTCACCATCACCCTGATACCAAAACCAGACAAAGACATCACAGAAAAAGAAAATTACAGGTCAATTATCATGGATGAACACAGATGCAAAATCCTCAACAAAATGTTACCAAACTGAAACCAACAACACATTAAAAGGATCATACACCATGATCTAGTGGGATTTATCCCAGGGATGCAAGGATTCTTCAATATATGCAAATTAAACAATGTGATACACCATATTAACAAATTGAAGAATAAAAACCATATGATCATCTGAATAGATGTACAGAAATCTTTTGACAAATTTAACACCCATTTATGATAAAAACTCTCCAGAAAGTGGGCATAGAGGGAACCTACCTCAACATAATAAAGGCCGTATATGACAAACCCACAGCCAACATCGTTCTCAATGGTGAAAAACTGAAACCATTTCCTCTAAGATCAGGAACAAATCAAGGTTGCCCATTCTCACCATTATTATTCAACATAGTTTTCGAAGTTTTAGCCAGGACAATCAGAGAAGAAAAAGAAATAAAAGGAGTCCAAATCGGAAAAGAAGGAAAACTGTCACTGTTTGCAGATGACATGATACTATACATAGAGAATCCTAAAGACGCTATCAGAAAACTACTAGAGCTGATCAATGAATTTAGTAAAGTTGCAGGATACAAAATAAATGCACATAAATCTCTTGCATTCTTATACATTAACTATGCAAGATCAGAAAGAGAAATGAAGGAAACAATCCCATTTACCATCACATTCAAAAGAACAAAAAACCTAGGAATAAACCTACCTAAGGAGGCAAAAGACCTATATGCTGAAAACTATAAGATATTGATGAAGGAAATCAAGGACAACACAAACAGATGGAGAGATATACCATGTTCTTGAATTGGAAGAATCAATATTGTGCCCTATCAAATTACCAATGACATTTTTCACAGAACTAGAACAAAAAATTTTACAATTTGTATGGAAACACAAAAGACTCCGAATGGCCAAAGCAGCCTTGAGAAAGAAAAATGAAGCTGGAGGAATCAGGCTCCCAGAGTTCAGACTATACTACAAAGCTACAGTAATCAAGATAGTATGGTACTGGCACAAAAACAGAAATATAGATCAAGGGAGCAGGATGGAAAGACCAGAGATAAACCCACACACCTATGGTCACCTAATCTATGACAAAGGAGGCAAGGATATACAATGGAGAAAAGACAGTCTCTTTAATAAGTGGTGATGGGAAAACTGGACAGCTATATGTAAAAGAATGGAATTAGAACACTCCTTAACACCATACACAAAAATAAACTCAGAATGGATTGAAGACCTAAATGTAAGGCCAGACACTATGAAACTCTGAGAGGAAAACATAGGCAGAACACTCTTTGACATAAACTGCAGCAAGACCGTTTTTGACCCACCTCCTAGAGTAATGAAAACAAAAATAACAAATGGGTCTTAATGAAACTTAAAAGCTTTTGCACAGCCAAGGAAACCAAAAACAAGACGAAAAGACAACCTTCAGATTGGGAGAAAATATTTGCAAATGAAGAAACTGACATAGGATTAATCTCCAAAATATACAAACAGCCCATGCAGCTCAATATCAAAAAAACAAACAACACAATGCAAAAATGGGTGAAGACTTAAATAGACATTTCTCCAAAGAAGATATACAGATGGCCAACAAACACACGAAAAGATGCTCAATATCACTAATTATTAGAGAAATGCAAATCAAAACTACAATGAGATATCATATCACACCAGTCAGAATGGCCATCATTAAAAAATCTACAAACAATAAATGGTGGAGAGGGTGTGGAGAAAAGGCAACAGTCTTACACTGTTGGTGGGAATGTAAATTGACAAAGCCACTATGGAGAACAGTATGGACGTTCTTAAAAAACTAAAAATAGAACTACTATATGATTCAACAATCCCACTACTGGGCATATACCCAGAGAAAACCATAATTCAAAAAGACATATGCACCCAAATGTTCATTGCAGCACTATTTACAACAGCCAGGACATGGAAGCAACCTAAATGTCCATCAACAGAGAAACAGCTAAAGAAGGTGTGGTACATATATAGAATGGAATATTACTCAGTCATAAAAAGGAACGAAATTGTGTTATTTCCAGAGACCTGGGTGGACCTAGAGACTGTCATTCAGAGTGAGGTCAGAAAGAGAAAAACAAATATAGTATATTCACACTTATATGTGGAATCTAGAAAAATGGTTTAGATGATCTTATTTGCAAAGCAGAAATAGAGACACAGTTGTAGAGAACGAGTGTATGGATACCAAGAGGGAAGGGGGTGGTGGGATGAATTGGCACATGGGGATTGACATATATACCCCACTATGTATAAAATAGGTAACTAATGAGAACCTACTGTATAGCACAGGGAACTCTACTAAGTGCCTTGTGGTGACCTAAATGGCAAGGAAATCCAAAAATGAGGGGATATATATATACATATGGCTGATTCACTGTGCTGTACAGCAGAAACTGACACAGCAGTGTAAAGCAACTATAATCCAATAAAAATAAAATGAAATAAAATAATGAAAAGGAGGCATATTACTGATGCAGAATCAAAAGGAGATGTAGAAAGTAGCACTAGAACCAGAATAGTAAAGAAAAAGGAGCCTGGCTAAAAGTATGTCGGAAATTTCACGATGAACAGCAATTGCAATTTGTTGGAGCAGAGCAAAAGGAAAAAAGCTGTTTGTTTGTTGTGTAAAAAATGGACAATATTAAGAGACATTTTTAGCAAAGACATAGTGAATTTGGTAACTTGCTTCTCAACAGTCAAAAAGAATTGATGACATTAGTCACCTGTAATCAAAATTAAATGTACAATGAAACATTTTGAAGTGATTTTAAACAGAATCTGAGGTGATTCTGTATCTGTATGATACTAATGTTCAGTCTTCTAAAGCAGATTCCTGAAAAGTGTCATGTATACCATTGTTAAATCATTCAGTAAATATTTGCAAATGCTATGGATCAATGCCAGACAATGGAATTCTTAAAAGAAATAGAACACAATACATTTAATATCTGTGTTCTTTGCCTGTACTTGTTGGTTAAGTCATGGAAGAAATATACAAAGATTTATTGTATTGTTAAGTCCAATTCAAGATTTCATTAAAACAAAAAAATACTTTCCAAATATTCAATAATTAAAGACAACAAATACTTAAAGACAAAAAAATGGCAGAGTAATTTATATTTTCTCATTGATATCAGACTACATGTAAATGAGCTTAATTTGAAGCTCTTAAAAAAAAAGGAAATGCTGATTTGTAGCCTAGCTAACCTAGCTAAACAGGCACAAAATTTCGTGTTAAAATTGAAACTTTTCGGAGTACAATACAATGAAATTAATTTGACACATTTTCTAACATAAATCAATTTTAAGAAAAAGTTGAAGAGTGATTTGCTGACATTGATAAATTTATAGTTGCTTATAAATTTATGCAATACCCTTTTGAATTTAATGTTAAAAATATGACTTAAGTATCAGTAAACTTATTTAACTTGGACAGAGATAGTTTTGAAACTAATGCTATTGCTTCAAAGTCAAATCAAATCTTCTAAAAAAAAGAAGAACCAGTTGTGTTAATGTACATGCATACATTAAGAGAAAATAATTTTTTGGTACGTGATTAATTTATTGGGACTTTTAGGTATGTTTGGAATTATTAGGGTATGTGATTCTGCTTTTTCGATTGCAAATTTTATGAAATCTAATAGAGATCAAGCATTTCTAATAAAAATTTGGCATCCAAATTGAGACATACTCTAAGTATAAAATACATAGTGGATTTATAAAATTTAGCATGAAAAATGTAAACTATCTCATTCATAATATGCTATATTGATTACAGTTCAAAATGATAACATCTTGGGTATTTTCAGTCAAATATAAAATATACTAAAATTAATTTCATCTGTTTAAATATGACCACTAGAAAATTTTAAATTACATACATGTCTCAAATATCATTTCTACTGAGCAGCACTTGTATATATCCAGAAACAGAATGGCTGAGTTATAAAATATTTTATGGTTCTACACTTGAAAATAATGCCAAATTGTTTTCCAAAGTCTCTGGATTATCAGCATCAACATCACCAGAGAACATGTTAAAATGCAAATTCCCAGGCTGAATCAGAAACTCTGGAGATGTGGCCCAGCAATCTGTATTTCCAAGTGACACAAACTCAAGTTTGAGAAATCACTGTCCTAGTACTTAGAACAGACTTTAAAATACTCTGTACTTAGAAGAAATATGCCATTTTGGAAAGGGAATTCCTGTCTTTGTTATGGTCATATTTTTGAATGTTTGCAACATCTACAAATCTTGGAGACAAAAATAGGCTTCTATAGCCTCCTGGTAGTGAGAGCCATGCCTCTGGTGAAAGTGACTGAAAGCCACCTTTAAACAACCTAGTCACCCTAGTGCAGAAGAAAGGACTCAGGCTTCAGAACCCGAATACCAGCACCAGCACTCCTTAGCTCTGAACTCTTACAAGGTCTTTTACCTCCTGGAGCTTTGGTATTCTCCACTATAAAGTGGGAATTATAGCACATACCTCAAAATATGGTTGTGAGGATTAACAAGGCTCACACAAAGTGCTAGACACAGAAAAGGGACACCATAAATAGTAGCCTTATAAAACTAAAGCTCTGATCAGGAGCATGTGGCCAGTGAATAAGAGCCATTACCCTAGGCTTCTTTGGAAATGACCCTTTGTGAAGTACATTCCCTAGTAAAGCAACTATATTTTCCATATCTGGAAAACAAAATGGAAGCAACTGTGAGCCCCAGTTTGGGCAGATCTCAGAAAGAGCCTTAAAACTCTATGTTTAGGAATTCTGTATTATAATCTAACTCTACCCTGCCCAACATGTTAGCCGATAGCCACTTGGCTATATAAATTAACTGCAACTTCTATTTCTGATCAAGATGGAGTAACGGGGCCCAGATTTACCCTTCTGCCTAAAACAACTAAAAAAATAGACAAGATGTATGAGAATGGCACTCAAGGCATTCACTGGACATGGGCAATAAAGAACAGTGACCCCTGAGGGATGGGAAACAAGCAAGGTAAGCCGTATCCACTTTCTCCCTGAAGAGAGATTTTAGGCTGTGCCCGGGAAAGAGTTCTAGAGAGGAGAGAGCTACACAGAGAGAACTCTGGAGAGGTGTAGAGGCTTCCCGTCAAGTGCTCAGCAGAGTACTGATTATCACATACACATGAGGAAACAGGCTGGGGAAAGAACCACGAAAAAGAGAAACAATCCTTAGAGATCACACAGAGATGGGAATGGTGCCTGTTTCCATCTGCCAGAGAGGAAAATCTCATCATTCAGGAGCATTGGTTAGAGTACAAAGATGGGTCTTACTTCAATAAAAGGGGAAAAATACCCTTAAATACAGCTCTAGTCCTGCACAACAATGCTTAAAAGAATCAAATTGTTTGTTTCCAAGTAATTTAGGCACATCCCAGGACAAAGATCAGGAATATTTATAGGAATACAAAAATATCCAACACCTAACAAAGTAAAATTCACAATACCTGACTTACAATAAAAAATTACCAGGCATGCAAAGAAGCAGAAAAATATGACCCATGATGAAGAGAAAAGCCAATCAACTGAAGCTGACTGAGAAATGATAGAATTAGTAGACAAGGATGTTGAAACAATTATTATGAATATATTTCATATGTTCAGAAGCTAGAGGGAAGAACATGTTAAGTGAAGACATGGAAGATATAAAAAAAAGACCAAGTTGAACTTCTAGAGATGAAAACTACATCGTCTGAAATGAAAAATGCATTGGGTGGGATTAACAAGAGATTATACATTTCAGAAGAAAAGATTAGTGAACTTGAAGGGGAGGCAGTAGAAACTATCCAAAATGAAACACAGAAGAAAGACTGGAAAAAAATTAACAGGGCATCAGTGAATTGTGGGACAATATCAAACGATCAAATAAACCTATAACTGGAGTCCCCAAAGGAGAAGTGGAGGGGGACTAAAAAAAAAAATGGTTGAAAACTTCTAAACTAAGTCCACAAATCCAAAACACAAAACAAACTTCAAACACAAGAAAGATGAAGAAAACTACACGGAGACTCATAATCAAATTGCTCAAAAATAAACGATAAAGAGAACATTTTAAAAGCAGACAGAAAAGAAAGACACATTTATACAGAAGAACAAAGACAAGAAAAAGAGTAAACGTTTTCTCTTAACATCAGGAACAAAATTAGGATGTCTAATCTCACCACTTCTATTCAGCTTTTTAGTGGAGGTCCTATTCAGTGCAATAAGGTAGGAAAAAGAAATGAAAGGCATCCACACTGGGAAGGAAAAAGTAAAACTGTCTTTACTCACAAGACATAACTGTCTATGTTAAATATCTGATAGAATCTATGAAAAAGCCACTAGAAGTAATAAATGAGTTTAGCAAGGTTGTAGGATACAAGGTCAATATAAAAAAAATCAATTGTATTTCTATATACTACAACAAACAACTGGAAATTTAAATTTAAAAAGCACTACCATTAATAATAGCATAAAAATATGAAACATGTAGGGATATAGACAAAAGATGTGTAAGACCTGCACACTGAAAACGATAAAACATTGCTAAGAGAAATTAAAGAAGACCTAAGTTAACAGAGAAAAATGCTATGTTAATGAGTTGGAAAACATGATATTGCTAAGATGTCAATTCTCCTTAAATTGATCTATAATTCAATGCAATGCCAATCAAATCACCAGCAGGCATCTTTCTGGTAGAAATTGACAAGCTGATTCTAAAATTTATATGGAAATTCAAAGGACTAGGAGTGCCAAAACTAGTTCCAAAAAGAACAAGTTGGATGGCTAATACTACCTGATTTCAAGGTATATTATAAAGCTATAGTTATCCAAACAGTGTTGTATTGGCATAAATATATACAAAAATATCATTTGAATAAACTAGAGTCCAGAAATAGATCTACACATATATGATCAACTATTTTTCAACAAAGTTGCACAGACAATTCAACAAATGGTGCTGGAACAACTGGATATCCACAGGCAAAAAAAACAACCACTGTGACCACCACCAAAAGAAAGACTTTAATCCTTATCCCATACCATGCACAAAAATTAACTCAAAAATCATAGTCCCAAATCTAAGAAAACATAAGAGAAAATCTTTGTGACCTTGGGTGAGGCAAATATTTCTTAGATGTGACACCAAAAGCACTATCCATAAAATAAAAAATTGATAAACTGGACTTCATCAAAATTTAAAACTTCTGCTCTTTGAAAGGCACTGTAGAGAGAATGAAAAAAAAATCACACACCACAAGAAAATATTTTCAAATCATGTACATGATAAAGGATTTGTATCCAGAATATATAAAAACTCTACGCAATAATATATTAAAAAACCAGCCCAATAAGAAATGGGCAAAAGATTTGAACAGTACTTAAGAAGTCTATGGATAAAATAAGCACATGAAAAAATGCTCAATATCATCGTTCATTAGGGAAATGAAAATTAAAACCACACCTAATGACATAAAGAGCAGTGATCATACCAAGTTCCTGAGCATATAGAACAACTGGAATGCTCACACTGCTGGTGGGAATGTAAAATGGGACAACTAGTTTGGAAAACAGTTTGGCAATTTCTTACAAAGTTTAACATACACCTACCACACAGCCCAGCCACTTCATTCCCAGAGATTTATCCAAGAGAAATGAGTATGTCCACACATAGACCTGTACACAAGTGACCAGAGTGGCTTTAATTGTAATCCCTAAAAAAAATGGAAACGATCCAAATGTCCATCAACAAGTGGGTGGATAAACAGTGAACAAAGTATTGTATATCCATACAATAAAATACTACTCAGCAATAAAAAGCAACAAGCTATTGATACACACTATAACATGAATAAATCCCATATTAATTATTCTGGGTGAAAGAAATCAGATCCATTCCCTCCTCCCAAAAAAGTACATTATGAATAATTCTACTTATATAAAAATCTAGAAAAAGTAAACTAATCTACAGTGATAGCTTATCAGTGGTTGCCTGGGGATATGAGGGAAGGGAAGGGCAGGAAGGAGAAATTACAAAGGTTTATGAGGAACCTTTGTGGGTGATAGATATGTTTATCCTAATTTTGGTAATGGTTTCATGGCTGTATACAAATGTCAAAACTTATCAAATTTTATACTTTAAACACATGCAGTTTATTATATGTCAGTTATATTTCAATGAAGCTGTTAACTTTTAAAGTTGATTTAAACTGAGTAAAATTAAAAGTTCAGTTCATCAGTTACACTAGTCACATTTCAAGTTTTTAATTGCCACATGCAGGTCATGGCTATCATTGTGGACAGTACAAGTGTAGGGCATTTTCATCACTGCTCAGAGCAGCTGATCTAACTAACACATTGAAAAAGCATCTGTTTCTTTCATTCCTCCTCCATCTACCTACCCCAAACTTCAAAACTGGAAATAAGCATGGCAGCATGGCACTGATATATAAATTACGGGAGAAGTTTTTTTTTTGTTTTTTGGGGTTTTTTTGTGGTACGCGGGCCTCTCACTGTTGTGGCCTCTCCCGTTGCGGAGCACAGGCTCTGGACGCGCAGGCTCAGCGGCCATGGCTCACGGGCCGAGCCGCTCCGCGGCATGTGGGATCTTCCCGGACCGGGTTACGAACCCGTGTCCCCTGCATCGGCAGGCGGACTCTCAACCACTGCGCCACCAGGGAAGCCCACGGGAGAAGTTTTAAAAGCAGATTTTATTAAGTTTAATGTAAGTTTAATGTAAAATACACCTTCTATTCATAAACATATATAGCACACTATTTCCTCACTTAGGTATCACAGCTTCTATGGATTACATTTAATTAGTTTCTTCCAAAGCTCAAGTTGAAGGCAATTTTAAACTGACATGGGAAAAATGAAACAGACAGCACTGTCTCGAAACATACTTTTACCTTGTAAGCAAAGTGGTTATAGCTAAAATATAACTCATAAAAGAGAATATACATTTTTTCATATACTTACAGATATTTTATGAGTTACTCTGAAATACGTAGCGTGTTTCAGAATACGCTACATAATGCAACTAAATGTTCTTATTTAAAAGAATCAAGCATATAACTCACAATAAATATAAACACAAGTTTCAACTGTAAGAACAGATGTAAAAAGAGAAGACTATGGTATATATGGAAATGTTTCACATTCAAGTTCATAAAATTAGGACAGAGAAGTCGTTAAACTTAATATTCTTACTGACGCTTTTTTCCTTCTCTCCCTATAGCTTTCAGTTTTGAGAGGGGTGATTTTATTAAAAAAGACTCAAACTCTCTTTTCTGTTTCCTCCTACCACCACCTCACCCCTCTGTGTAGCCTGTGGACTTGGGAGGCAGAGTCTATGTTTGCTCTGTGTTTTTGTTTCAGTATACAGAACTCAGGGCTGGAATCTTCAACCCGCCCTGTTCCAAAGGCTGATACAGTAAACCTTGATGCACAGTTTGATGTCTGAGTCATCTCTGTCTTAGAAATGGATACAGGAAAAGGCAATTGGAGCTGGGGGGAGAGGGGAGGTTGGTGGCCAGTGTAGACCAATCAACCAAGACAACCCCCAAACAGTGTATCGTACTCGATAAGCAAGAAGTATAAAAATAGAACCCAAGTCCCTCTGTTGTTTGTAGAAGCAGAACTCACAAGCCAGTTTCACTTACTTTTTTACACCGACAGAGCCATTTTCCTTGTTTTCCATGTCAACAGATAGCATGGGGAGGCTGCAGGTTTCCTTTACTTCAGCAACTAATCAATAAGGGAGAAAAGCTTGTGTTTAATTCTTAGAAAGTGAGAGAAGAATATATATTCTGAATCGGAAACATAATGGCCCCTTTTACAGCCTCACACCAGTTCATGTATGTTTGCTTACATCTCTAGTTCCCTCAGCGACTGGAGAGACGTGATTAAACCTAAAGAACTGGAGGAGACTATTGGGGTGTGCTTTCATCTGTACTGGCACTCCCTGCCTTGACAATAAGCATTTGCAAATGAAATTGAATCCTCGTTCAAAACAAGTGCTGAGTGAACTGGCACAGCTTCCTCCAGGTGCCAAGCTCTCACTTAAGACATTGTAACTTATAAATGAGTCAAAGTCGAGAAAAACAATCCCCCTTTTCCTCCCCTTCCCACCACGGGCTATGATTTCTTCTTTTCTTACTGTATTTGTTTTTCTGTCCACTCCCACTGCTCCTCTGTTTTTTCATTGCGATGCAAAAGAGCACTTAAAGCTTTCGTCAGCAAGTATTCCCCTACCTCACATATTCTCAATGAAAACCTCAAAAACCCGTCTGTGAGATGGCCACACTGTGGTAAATCTGGAAGCTCACAAAAATGTCAGATAGCCCTTAGCACAGAAAGGTGGTACTGGTGTGTGTGTGTGTGTGTGTGTGTGTGTGTGTGTGTGTGTGTGTGTGTGTGTAAGACAGGGTAGGCAACTCGTTAGATTTATATAAAAATCATCAAAACATTCAAGGAGATATAGTAGCATCCATCACTTTGTCTTTTTGTTTAGTAGGAAGAGGACTGAAAAAATAAAATCCCTCCACAATTAATATGCAATTAGCAAGATGAAAAATCTATGAACAAAACTGCTGGAAAAAAAAAAGAAACTAGTTCTGAAACGTGCTTGTTCTTCTGCAGCTGAAGCCATAAATTAAATACATTTCCTCTCAAATCACTTTATACTTCGGCACTCCTTCCCCTAGGGATTACTCTGACATGACAAGTGCATCATTCATTTAGTATATTCACAAGATTTTATCACTGTTAGAGAAGTAGATGATTAACAAATAATACTGTTAAGTGTGGGATTATCTTCACTGCTGATACATACACACGCGCACGCACACACACACACACACACACACACACACACAAACTTCCAGTCGCTAAACCACTTAGATCATCCATAGAGAAATCCAACATTTAAGATACATATAGATATTAACATACATCCACACACCGTTACAGAGTAGACAGAAGATAGTGCAGCTTACTCCATGCCAAAAGAATGATTTCACTTCAGTTGGAAACTGTTACACATTCACCATTTTCTAAGCATCTCAGAAACAAAACAAAACAAAACACTCACAATGATACTCTGCAACACCACACTACATTGTCTTA